>NW_010187396.1:59036-130333 GCF_000695765.1 Mesitornis unicolor | reverse complement strand
AACCGAGCGATTCTGTGATTCTGTGAACTGCTCACGGGGATTAGGCTGCAGGTGAAGCACAGGGGTATAATGTTATTTTCTGGTTTGTTCTTTAGTCCATAATGATGGATTTTTATTTTTAATTGCTGCTGAGCAATGAGCTGATTTTTGCAGACCCATCTGTCACAACCCCAAGGTATTGCTCCTGTGTGCTTGTGGTCAGCTTAAATCCCATCATTTTATATAGGAAGTTTAGATTGTATTTTTTCTCAGGCAAGTCCCTTTACATTTATCTGCATTGAATTTCATCTGCCACTTTATTACCTGTCACTGTATCATAAAATTGTTTTGTAGTTCATCATGATGCTCTCAAAATTAGTATTGTCAGCAAACTTTCCCACCTCACTGCTCATGCCCTTTTCCAGGTCATTTATGAACATGCATTTTTAATGGCACGGATCTCTCTAGGGCTCCATGTCGACCTTGCTCCCTTGCAAGATCTGACCATTCCCATTTTCATAGCTTTTAACTGGGATTTATTCTTGCAGGGACTTTTCTTCTTCTCTTGTGTTTGCTTAGTTTCTTAAATGGCCTGAGTCAACATTTTCTGAAATAGACTTAAAAAATACCGTTTTGGCTGAAAGTTGCATCTTGCCTAAAGACAGACAAACAAACCACAGAAAGATAAGAACAAAAGGAAACATCCTCCCTTTTTTAATTCATCCAATGAAGTTTTCTTTCTCCTTCCTGTCTTTCAGCACCTGAAGATTTTTGATACTTAACTTTTCACCTGATTTTGCGTGGGAATCTCAAACTCTTCTGGGAGGGGAAAATTGTTTCCTGATTGTTTTTCTAGTGGTAAATAAATATGCTTCCTCTCTCCCCTTTCATTACTCATTTGATTAAGTCTGGCTAATATTTGGTATGGTCGCACTGGATAAAACTGACTTTTCTTTTTTATAACTGTACATTCAGAACTGTGTTGGCATAATTATAACAGTGTAAGGACTTACACTGATACCGCTTATTTGCCCCGTAAGGGGGGGTAAATCCAGTGGTATAAAATACCTAAAAATAAACATTTATAACTGTATTCACGTCAGGAGGTTTATCAGCCTGCAATTAAGTTAATGTGGTACCACTTCCTAATGGAGGACAAGAGATTAAAGACCCTTTTGAGCTTGCGTGCAGTTGGGAGGGTAACTCTTACTATGATGTAGAAATGCCCCCACACCTCACTTACAGACCCCCAGTTCTGTCTGCCTTCTGAAGCCTCTGGGCCTGAAAACTGCATGGGGTGTGTGTGTATTTTCTTCAAAATTTTCCAAAAAATGTTCTCCTGAGCTCTGCTGAAGTGTCAATGCCAAGTTTCGGCAAGAAGGGAAAACTTTTATTGCCATTATAAACCTTGAAAATATGTTTTTTATAAAGCAAGTGCCAGCATAACCTTCAGTACAGCTGCGGTAACAACCCTACCTGATTTCCAGGGCACGTCTAAATCAGAAACTCCTAAACAGTGCAAAGAAAACAACTGAG
Organism: Mesitornis unicolor; assembly: GCF_000695765.1. Classification (NCBI taxonomy): domain Eukaryota; kingdom Metazoa; phylum Chordata; class Aves; order Mesitornithiformes; family Mesitornithidae; genus Mesitornis; species Mesitornis unicolor. Next base: position 128,818 of record NW_010187396.1, on the reverse strand, counting down.
AATTTACGGTGTAAAACCAGCCTGGTAATTGTATTAACAGTCCTTTCTAAGCAGAATCAGGCTCCCAGCTGTATCTGAAACCCGTAAAAAGCACGCCATTAATTTTATGAAGAGTAGTAGCCATTTTAGTCCTTTGGAAGCTCTGGAGTCTGTAAAGATAAGACGATGGACTTTTCTCACAGCTGTGAGAGCAACATCTGGAAGCCAGGTCTGTGGTGCACCGTGGAGCTGGAGGAAGCCCAGCAAAGCCGTGCGGTGCTGAGGATGGTCACTGTGGTGGGGTCCCTTGGACGGTGACGTGCGCCATGCCCCGCGTGTTTGCTGTCAGTGTCGTGTTCCCAAAAGGAACATTTTGCTTCCAAAGGAAGGACAGTCCCCTGCTGCCTTGAGCAACAACAGAAAGGCCCAGGATGAGTTAAAAAAAAATAATGTGCTGAATCTGATTTCATAATTACCTGCTCTTGATTTTTGTCTTTTCTAGCTGGCTGTCTAGGTTTCATAAACACTGCTAATTTGCTGCTAAATTTGCCATTTATAAGATCCTAGGCGATTTGTTAGGCCTTATTGAACAGCAAAGAATCCTTTTTTCTTGGAGATGGCTTTTCACACCATCAAGGCCACTTTCTCAACTTATTGACAGCTTTATGAGCACTGTTGGAAAAGCACCAGCTTCCTTCGTTTCCCGGTGCTCCGGCTTTCCGTCGAGTGAAAAGGCAGTTTCTTAATTAGGGCCTGAGAGCCTTTGCTTTGCTGCAGCATTCCCCAGGTACAAAGCAACACACGGGCCTTTCTGTAGTTAATCACTTTTCCAGACTTCAGCCTAGTGGAATTAGGTGGGCTTTTTTGGTCAAATGTTTACCTGGCTCGGGGCCATCTGAAGAACCTCTTTGGGCTGACACATCTGCATTTGGCATGTGCCTGCATCCTGGCTGTGCTCGCCAATGAACCAGAAGTGCAAAAAACCAAACTAAAATAATAATAAAAAAATAAACCCAGCCTTGCCCTGTTTATAAAATGCCCTATTTTCCTGCTAATTCCTGCATACACAGAAAAGGAAAACTGCTGATTTTCCTCCTTCCTTCTTGCCCAGGTTTATATTTCTGTCTTTGTTACTACTTTGTACTGGAGTGGCTCACATTTGCACCAGCTCCTCTGGCTCCCTTTCAAATCTGTTTATGAGAGTTTTAAAGTTTTATATTTGTGGTTACATTTAAACTCCTCATCATCATTATAGTCCTATGAAGCCAATTTCTTCCTCTTCTAAAGGGATGGTTGCAGCTTTACTTTGCTCGAGCGTTGCAGTGATGCCATGGGCTCGGTGGCAGCTCTGTCCACCAGCTGTGGACCTGGTGGATGATTTTGCTGTAGCAATTGCTCTGTGCTTGAATATGGAAGTGTGTCTATCCTTTGCCCCAAGTTCACCAGCAAAGCTGCTCTGGTAATCGCTCCCTAACCTGTCCCAGTCCAAGCGAGTCTGACCAGGAAAGAATTGCTGTTTATATTAGTTCTACTGTAGAAATCAAGGAGGGGAGCATGGCTGATGAGCAGCTGGACATGGTGTCTGCACCACCATGAGATACTGCAGCAGGAGGAGGGTGTGAGGTGGGTGCACTCATCACCAACCAGGCTGGTCCTGTCCTACTTACTGCTGCCTCTGCGCAGGGACCACTTTCACTGCGTCTTTTGTCCTATAAGGCTTCATGGGAAGACAGGAATTGCCCAGCTGGGTCCATACCCATGTAAGTGCTTCGGCGAAAGGTGTAAAGGGAAGAGTTGGGGTGGGAAATGCCCTTTGTGCAAAGGCATTGCCTTAAGCCTAGAAAAAAAAAGATTTTTAGATCCTTTCAAAACCTTTTTTTTGCAAGTATTTATTTTTATGAATATTAAAATATGACTATGAATATTATCTGGTTCACCTGGAGCCTGGAGAAGACCTACCACGGTGATGGGCAAAGGCTGAGTGTCGGCAGAGCTCATCTTGCCCTGAGGCCACAGAGCAGCAATCAGGTGGTAGCAGGCTCTGAGTACGCGCTGGAGCTGGGCCACCCCTGGCCAACTCATCATACCGGTGATTTGAATTCCTAACCACATCATAACCTCTATCCACATAACCCAGAAAAGAGCTGGTCAGGAATGTCTGGGAAATGTAAGTCTTGAGAAATCCAGTTTTTCAAATAGCCCTTAATGAGAAAGGGATCTTTTAAAGGGATAATTTACTTTTATAAATGTTACAGAATTAAATACTCTCAGCTCCGACAATGACTTTTTTCATACAAATGCTGTCTTGCTTTGGAATTATCAGTAATCCTCATTAAAACAAAACCTATGTTAATCTGTCTCTTTATTTAAAACAAAAACGAAAGAGAAGCAGCAAACTGGCTTGATTTCAATTGAAAAACATATTGACATCTGCTCAGTTCAGTTGATGTTGGCTCATGCAACTTTGTCAAGGTGTGTGGGTTGGTTTGTTGTTTTTTTTTTTCTTCTCCAGTTTTAAGGTGGGAGGGAGAAAATATTTTGTATTGGAGTGTCAGGAGCTGGGAAATATCCTGCCCTGCTGTCTTGCTTCTTTTCCCTTTGATTCCCTTACACCATTGCTCTGCAAGAGGAGATGCTTCTTTCTGAGCTGTCCTAATTGTTGGTAAGAATAAAGGCAAACTGGGATAAAAGAAAGCTTGTAGAAGAAAAGGGAGAGAACTGGTTTGTTTTGACATTTGCACTGGTTCTTCCAAACAAATTGCAGATATTGGGCCATAAAATCCTCAAAAAGATCCATTTCCCTGAAGTTAACTCACTGCTTTCCTCCCATTCCCGGTGAATGGTGACAAAGGAGTTGTTTTTCTACCAGGGCAGGTTGTGAGTGCAGCGGGATCACAGGAGCTTGGCTCCCTGAAATCCAGCCCGTGCTCTGCACGCAGCAGCATGAGAAGGATCTGTTTCAGTAATGCCAGCCAGTGTTTAATGGCATTAAATGTGTTTGTTTAGGGATTAGAGCAAAAATCCCCTCATCTTCCAATAGGGGGGAAAAAGGCCTTTTTTTAAAAAATTCTCTTTAGAGGCTGCTTTGTGCTTGTAAGGCTGGAGGGGAGCGACTAAGCCACAGTTACCGGCAGCTGAACTCCAGCCTCTCCAGGAAAAATGCCCCTGCTGCCTTATCCTGGTTGGGAATCAGGAGTGCGGCAAACTGTGCTGGGATATCTCTGAGCTGCCCCGATCCCCCGATGTGGGCAGTCACCCCTCCTTCTCCACTGCTCTGAGGTCTCTTTTCTCAGCCTCTGGCTACTTGTTGTTTTCTTTGCTGTTAAACAAATTCCCACTGTTCCTTTTCTTTTGGTTTCTTTTTTGCATTGCTTAGCTGGGCTGGGGATGCTGTGGAAACTCCTTCATGGACTGTTCCCTCCAGGAGTGGGCTGGTTTGGGGGCTGCTTCCCCGCAGACGTTAGCTGGAGGGGAATTATGTTCACCACAATAACTTGGAGGGAACAGCTTTGTTGAAAATCCCAGCTTGGACCAAGGATCAAAGGAAATCTTTGCTCTGAAATATAGCTGAAAAATACCTGTCTGAAATGCAGTGCTCTGCTCCTCGCCTTCCTCAAGACAGGAGGCGAGTATGGGAAGTTTCGGTAGCAACAGAGAGAGATCAACTTATTGGACAGAGCCTGCGAGTTTGCTGGGAAAACTGGACTTTTTCCTCTCCCCTAGGTAACTGATGTTGTCCAGAGAAGAGAGGATTCCTGGATGGGAGATGTGATGTTAAATCCTCCTCTCTGTGTCCTCCACATCTTTGCTGCGGGGTGATGGAGGTTGTCCAAGCAGGGACATGTGGCACTGGTCCCCAGCTGAGCTGCGTCACCTCAGCAACACCGAGGCGGCTCTGGGAGTGATGGGCTGCCCAAGAAGTGTCTCATTTCCGTAGGAAAAACGTTAACAGAACTTAAAGATTATCAGTTTTGTTGACAGAATTGACACTCTCTTTCCCAAATGGGAGACCCTTTGAGCCCATTGGGGTTGTTCTGATTGAGCTGGAAGTGTTTAGATTTTTCTTCTGTAAATAGAAAACATAAAAATAGCTTCCAGATTTTTGGTGTTCTGTCAGAAAAGGGCTTTCCCACGAAAATTACTCTTTTGACAAAAATAGCTGTTTCCATTTTTTTATTTAATAGCCAACTCTGATTATGCTCCATCCGTCACCTACATGTGCTGCTGTGACTGCGCAGCCTGGGGTCCTGCCTGCGGTGCCTGCACTCCCATTGGTTTCTCTGCAATTTTTGCCGGTTATATTTTTGCCTGTCAGGTCTAGATCGTGCTTTAGGAGATTCAACTGAGGATTGAGTACATTTTAGGATGTGCCCATGTTATTCTGGGATGGAGACTGGGATCAGCGGTTTGTAGTAATAACCCCACTACAGCTACAGAGCTGGGAGCTGCTTTGATGTTTCTGACTGGGGACAACAGCATCCTTCCCTTTCTGTCCTGATATGAGCTCCTGACAGGTGAATGGGAAAATATGACCCCATTTTGCACCAAAGTTTCTGGTTTGGTGGCTTGGGGTGCAGCTGTTTGGCTGTAGTTGACCCTCAGTCCTAGCTGTCTCCACCCATCAGCACTGGGGACAAGTCCAGTGTGCCTCTTTTCTGGATTATTGTGTGTAATTCTCCCTCTGGGAGGAGAGGAAGAGCAAGGGTGGAAATGCAGCCTCCTGGGTCCAGGGACAATCTGGTCCTTGTTGCAGGTCCTTGTTGCTGTGACAAGCAGCACACCCCAACGGAAAGCTTGGGGCTGTCCAGGTCCTGCACCCTTGTGTTGGGCCAGACGTGCCCTCCAAACCCAGGTCCAAATGCTTCCAGCTTTCTGGAAGTGCTAATCCAGCTGTAATCTGGAGCATCCAGAACCATTTTCCTACTAACCAAAGAATAAAACAAAGCATTTGTGAGTTGTAGTGATGGTAGACAAACCTTGGCAAAGCATCTGGGGCCAACCAGGAGCTAATTGCCTGCGGTTTCCGAACACAGGGCCTAATTCCATAGTTACGATTCAACCTCTGCAATAATTGTTGCGTGCAGCAAAAAGAGACCTCTCATTTTATCCTGAACATAATATTAATGGGAAGGGGCTTTTCTGTTATGTTTTGTTTTGCCAACGCCACTAATGAATGTGTAAACACCTCCTGGCATAGATTTCCCAGTTTACTGAGGTTGGAGTTCACGCTGCTAACGCGCCTCGCTGTATGGAGCGCTTCATTTGTTAACCTCGTGCATCCACTAATTAGCAGGTCACTTGCAGGTCAGAGGTGTGCTTATGCTGTGCTTCTTGGCTGTCTGTTGTGTTATTACAGCAACTGTAAATGCCACATGCGGCAGACTTGAAGAGTGTGTTTGGAAGGCTAGCGATATAATTAGGGTACATTATTCCAAGGCAGAGGATGCCAGCTGACATTCAAGAGGCAATAAAACCAGTGTTGGTTGGTTTGGGTTTTTTTTTCCTCTTTCCTTTGCAACACATTGGCTGCCAATGAAAAAATGTTCAAGTGTTGCTAATTTTAGCAAGTTTGGAGTATTTGCTCCAGGACCAGCAGCTCAGCAGCCCCACCAGCCATCAGTCAATCCATCCTGGCCTCAAGTTGGCCACGGCTGTGTGGTGTATGGGGCTGAGCAATCACTTCCACCTTTTATGACACAAGTTGGGACCTCCTTGATGAAAAACATAATCATGAGTTTAGTTGCATAACGATGAGTTTTGAAAAACATAATTTTGCTTCATTTTATTTGCCCTTAGTTTTCTGGGCATTTGCTGTCTCAGTCTTAAAGCTTCTTACTCATCTGCCCCTTTGCAGAAAGTTCTCTGGAGGTATTTTCTGCTTGGCTGAAATCTTAGAGAGCAGCCTTATTTCTCACACCATTGCGTGACTCCCTGTACTGGGGCTTTATGTCACTCATTAAACACGTTGAGTGCTCTGCCTTTGCTCTTGACACAACATTAAGAACGTGAAACTGCTTGGAAACAATTAGCTGGTAAATAAGCTTGTTCGGTAAATACGCACAAACTGCTCAGGCTACATCCAGATGTTCCTGCTTTGTCAGACTTTCATTCTGCAGTGCAGGACTGGGAGGTCTTCTGATAGTTATCAAAGCTGTTTGAACATGTATTGCCTGCTGCTTCTCCACCTTTGAGATGCATGATCAAATCAGGAGAAGTAGTGAGACTATGCAGCAGAGCAGCATTTTTTTCACTCTGCTTTAGCTAGAAGAAACTGAGTATAAATCAGAAATGTTCTTAGTGACTTTTTATTTTGCTTTTCAGTAGTGGAAGTGACTGCAAAAATGATATAGCAATGGAGAATTGGGCTCTTTGTGTTTTATCTGAAGCCTCTCAATGCCTGTAAAAATCTCCTTAAAAGAAGGGAAGAGAAGGGAGAGGGAGTTAAAAATTTTTGGAGGAAGAATGCATACAATGCAGACAGAAAGGAGGCTGTAATATGAACATATGAGACACTCCAGAGAGTCCCTGAAGGAGCTCAGGAAAGCTATGGATCCTGTTTAGTTTGTGAAATTAATTAGAAAAGGAAAGAAGTTTATATTCTATGTTATTCCTGCATTGTTATGTGCTTAGCAGAATAGGTTAAAAAAAAAAGTTACAAAACCACCTGAAACTCCCCTTTCCAGTTGGTTTCAGGCCTTTGCCAAGAGCTTTGCAAACTGCCCTGGTCCCCAAGGGCTGGGCATGCTCAAGTGTGGAGCATCGCCCTAAGCCAGCAGGAGGGATGGTCCTTGCAAAATGCCAACGAGGAGGGTTACTGTACTGGAAACTGGGGACAAAGGAGCGATTTAAAAGGGCAGGAGGAAAAAGGCAGCTCACAGCACAGAGACGTTTGCTCTGTCTCTCCTGTCTGTAGTTGCGATGTCGAAGAGCAGAAGCAGCTGAACAATGAGGAACAGGCTGTTCCCATAGCGGGCGGGAAGTGCATGAAATCCCGTGAGCGAGTCTGTGCCTTATAATGATTTCCAGATGGCATCTTAGCCCAAAAGTGCTGTGGTTGTCTGGATACGCATTCACACGTTGGCGAAGCTTCTACAGAAAACGAGAGGATCTCCTTTAAAGTCATACCTTGGCCTGAACCAGGAGTCTTGGATGTTAAGATCCATGTGGTAGGTTTGACTTCCCCTCTACCAAGGGACTTTCATGCTCAACCTGTGGAAAATGTACTTTAGATGATTGCACAGAATTTGCATTTTTGGCCATTTTCCACCATGAACTTGACTGCAGAGTGTACTTGGATTTCCAAAAAGCTTTTGTCGAGTTTTCTCATCAAAGGCTGTTATGCTAAATTATGGTAGGAGATGAAGGCACGTTCTTCCGTGCATTGTATCTGGCTAAAGGATATGAAGAAGCAGTTGGTTTTTCCAGTGGAGAAAGGTCACTAATGGAGTTGCTCATGGCCAAAGTGTATGGTGAAGTGACAAGTGCTGCAGGCAATAGAAGTATTTAGGATAGTCTGAAGTTGCAGGTGGAAATGATAAGGAAGAATGGGGTCTGCCTCCTCCCAACTTTATAAACGTTAAAGTTTGAGGTCCAACTCTGTGCTGTTTTCTCAAGGCTAACCAAACAGCAGGTGGGGCAAGCTATTTTCAATGTCAACTTGATTTGAACAGTTGAGTTTGTGTCAGTCTGCATGTCCACCCTCACTTTGGTTTAACTCACCTCCATGTAGTAGCACAGCATGTTGGGAGTGGGCTCCTTGAAAGCATTTTCCAGAAAGGAAGACACAAAACAAGAGTGTAATATCATCAAGTGAGGAGAGATGTGTGGCCTCCTTTGTGCCATGGTAAAACACCCTAAAGGCGGGTAGAGCGTTTAATCTGGGGAGAAAAGATGGCACGCATGCGCTGCCCATTTGCCATCCCTGCAGCTGCCGTGCCATGAGGTGTAAACTGCAAAAGGCCAGATGCAAATCTCTGAGTCCTAATGTGTCAATTAACTTTCTGACAATTACATATGGATTTCATTAGCTCTCTAAATGGTACCTATTACAGCATCTCACCAGCTGGAGGGATTTCCAGTAGGAAATGTGAGATGGGAAATGCTGACAAATCTCAAATTCCCAGAGGCTTTCTGGAATTTGTGCAGATGAAGTGTGATAAGGGCAGCCTCAGGCACCCCTCCTTGGCTCCCTGCAATCACATCTCCTTGGAGTGAAGAAGGACACCAGGTGGATTGGTGGTGGGATGTGCCTGTGGATGCATGTCTGGTACCTTGCAGTTCCTGCAGAGAGCAGAGGAAAAAGCAGAGCAGGAGGTTATCCTAGGGCAACCCAGTGACACTTGCCTATCCCTGCAAGAAGTGTATCTGAGTGTATGCTGCCCTAGATGATGAAAATGCCCAGAATGGATTTGGTCTTAGTGGTCTTTCTGCCATGCAACCTCTCTGCAGTGTCTCCCTAACAGTATTTAATACTTTCTTCATCTTTGACCTTGCTCTTTCCAGGGACTCATCACACTGGAATGTTGAAAGAAAAGATGGGGGGGCTAATGAGTTGGAGAAGGTTTTCATGGCTAATCCTTTGATGCATCTTCACCATCTAACCTAGTCCTGCTGAGCTCAGCTGGAAGCTCAGTGGCTTCCAGGCGTGAGCCCACAACCTCAGAGACTGAATCCATAGCTCATGTGCCCTCATGTCAGGATGCAAACCGTCTCCGCTGCTACAACCCCCGTACAGTGAGCAGTCCAGGGACTTACCAGGAAGGTGCAGTCAGCTGCCAGCATGGTTGGGTCTTGCAGAAACATGCTGGGGACTGTTTCCAGACCTGGGTGTGCGATCCCCACAAACCTCTCCTGGTGCTCCACACTGATTTCCCAGTATACTTCTTGGAATCAAGGCTCTCCCAGATGGCTGCTTAGCTCAAGAAGCTGCATGCTCCTGCCAGCACGTTCTGGATCCCAGCCCTTCTAGCAGAAGAGAAACCACTCTTGGAGTGCAAGTTTGCAGCTGATAAGAAGGGGCAGAGTGGGTTTCTGCAGGAGTAGCTGGTAAGGTGAGTGCCTGGGGGCATGTGGCTTCCCTCAGCCCACCATGCTGCCTCCCAACTCTCCAACCGCAGGCTGAGCGAGCAGGGTGTGTGCGGGTGTGTTTGAAAGATGATCAGTGGGACTTGAGGGCAGAGTTACCCCCACACAATGTGCTTTAGGTGAAAAGGTAATGGTTTAGGTAATGATGTGCTTTTGGTTGATGTGTGTTTCTTGAGAATGTTGTGGGTCTTGTTGGGCTTGGAGAAGAAGGGACTGCTCTCTGTGGGATGCAGCAGCCCAGACCCCTTTTTCACTGCCCTTGACCACATCCCCCATGCCTATTAAATGTTCTGCTGCCTTTTCCATGCTTGCACAATTTGTCATGCATTGAATTATGGCTGTGAACCTGGCTCTCCTCTGGCCAATTCAGCATTGGAGCAAGTTGAAAACATATTGAAAGAGAAAGGCTTGGAAGCTGCATGTTTCTTTACCTGTGACACTTTCTATGCATCAGGAGAAGTGCAAACAATAGGGGCAGTGACTCTGGAGAAACATTCTTAATTTTGTCAGAAAAAAGACCAACTTTCAGGGCTTGGGAAGGAAGCAAGCGTGAATGAAATGCTGCGTCTGTTAGTGCCTCCACTGCAGTGCTGTTCAGCTGGTTTGCCTCTGGGATTGAGAGAGGTAAAAAAAAAAAAGGCTGATGCTGTGATGCAAAAGGATGCCTTGAAGGCGCCTTCATTTATTCCACAGTGCTGCTGCTGCCAGCTGGGACTTGCAATGCCAACTGGGACTTACTTCCGTCAGCAGTCCTGGTACATGGGGGAGATGCTGCCTTCTCCTCTGAGGCTTGTTCTATTTTCTGGTGAAGCCTTTCTTCTCTCCACACTTAGATGTTAACTGTAGCTCAGCTCAGTGCGTTCTTTGGTCATGGTGTGGAAAGCGAGCTCTAAATTCCCTCTCCAGCTTCCCCTGTCCTGACTGGATCTGAGGTTGGAGCACAAAATAGCGATGTCCCTGGAGCCCCCAGGGAATCCCTGTTAGCAGCACTGTGCTCCAGACTCTCCTCCTTCCTTCTAAATTGTCCAAGCCAGGGAAGTCTGCTGAAACTTTTAGTGTCATAAGGGCCCAAAGGCTTTGCTGAATTAAAGCCTCAGGGGCAAGTAAATGGAAAACTGTCACGATGAGGTGTGCACGTATGGCCTGAATTAAAGCCTCAGGGGCAAGTAAATGGATGAGGTGTGCACGTATGGTTGTGGAAACTGCTGCTTTGTACCTGGATGCTAAGAAAAATCAGCATATAGACACAGCGAGACAGCACGCTGAACTGAACCATAGTTAACATGTAAGTTAAATAAAACGCAAGTTAAGGAAAACATGTAACCATAGAACTAAGTCACTATCCCTTTAAAAGAGAAGATGGAGCTGTTTCTTCTCCAGGTGCCCTGATCAGAAGGACACGATCAAGAAAAACCTAGGAAAGGCCCAAATTACATTAAAATCTTGCATGTCAAAAAAAGGAAAGTTCTAGCTGCAGCTGATATCTTCTGCAGTGGGACTTTTCCTTCCGTTTAACCAGTGTCACCAAACACAAAGCCAGAGATGTGTCTGTAGCAGGTGAACAGACTTAAGTGACCAGAGCTAAAATAACCTGTGCTCAGAGCATTATGGTTTTTACATATTTTTACACGTGCGCAGCCCAGCCTTGGAAGGAGTGCTGAGATGAAGAGCTGCAGGAAGGGGGGCTGAGCGTGTAAGGCTGTCCCGAGTGTGCAGGTGCTATGGACATGGTCACCTGAACTGGGCCGTGGCTGCTGTTTGGTTGTGTCACGCTTCTGTATTTAAGAGCTAAGATACTGGGACTCAGCAGAATGAAAAAAAGGAAAAGCTCGATCAGATTGTGTTTGGGCTTCAGGGTGTAGAGATCTTTGCATCTCACTGTCTAGGAGTAAATACCTGGTTGTCACGTTTCACGTGTAATTGCAGTGTTGGTATCATATATAGATATTAATATTACAGATCATGCCTTGGTGTGTGATCTTAAAACTGTGCAGTAGTGCAAGGAAAGCCTAGTAGGTAATTGTCAGCAACCTGGTTTTTATTTTTCCCTATGTGCTGGCTTTCTGGAAGGAACAAAGACTTGGCAGTGGGCAGACACAAAACAAGAGGGAGAGGAGATTGCGGCACTCACACGACATGGTTGCGTTGTGCATGAAAGTCACGCAGATCTAACCTGTTCTCGCGCGCTCTGTCTCTGTGTGCCAACCTGTGTGCAGCAGTGGTAACCCTATAGCCTGCCGTGGACAAACAGGGTAATCTGCAGAGCTGATTTATCATGGCCCTTTGATCACCTCAGCAGCCCTCTGCACATCAAGACTTTTTTTTACAAGCACCACTTATACTGATCCAAACCTGTACGGCAGCTTCAAACAGCTCCCATTTTGAGAGCAAAACCTTCCAGGGAATTCTGCTTCCACCGAGGCTCCAAAGAAAAATGTCTTCTCTGCATTACATTGATTTAAAGAGCACATGCAGCATTTGGCTTTGGATCAATGCGAGACCAAAGGTCCTCTACATTATAAACTATCAGGGCTAGAAAGATTTGCTCTATAAATGGCTCCGTATGCATATGCACTGTATATATATATTATGAATCTGCTTATGTCACAGACCACTTCAAATATCCCTTAATAATATAATAGACCCCTAGGTAGCTGTATACACTGGCAGAAAGTTGTTCAGCCCTTTGGAGTCATGGAAAAAGTTAGTGCTCCTAAACATGTCTTCTTTTTCCTCCGGCTGGTTTCCACTGTGGGTAATTAAAACCACAGAACATCCTGGATCCTATTGCATGAAGGGATGCAGTCGTGGTCCTCTGAACCTGACAGGAGCAGAAATGGAAACTGCTTAAAGAGAATGCGAAATGTGCGGCCTGTCTGCTGGCTGGACCTGGAGATCGATGAGCAGAGAGAAATTGTTTCTTAGCTTTGTTTACAAGGGCTGGGACATGAGATGTCACTGGCAGGTTCACAGCTTTCTAGTGCAGAGCTGTTGTTGTTCAGAGAGGTCCTTCCAGCTGGGAGATGACCTCCCGGCTGACTGTTTGCTTTGCAATGCATAACCCCTGACACCCGGCGAGGGATGTGGCCAAGCAGAAAAGCTCAGTTTTTCCATGGGGTTTGTTGGCTATAACTCGAGCACCAGGCTATGAGGTGGGACTGTTGTCTTCATCCAAAAAGAGGGGTCAGGGCTCCAGACTGTCTCTTGTCTCCACAGGAATTTCCTAGGGGAGGAGCAGTGCTCTGTGAGCTCTTGCCCTGCTCCCGCTGGCACCCAGTGAACTGGAAAAGGAGGGGAATAGCAGGGTGCTCTTTGGGTGTGGGCTCTGCAGAGTCCCATCTCGCAGCCCTTACCCAAATGGTTTTTGGGATGGGGTCCTTATGGATCCTTCCCGTGACAACAGGGACTGTGTCTCAGAACCCCTTTGCCCAAGATGTCCAGCCTTTTGTCTCTGCTGGTTAAAACCAGACAATAAATACGTGGCTGGTTTTGTCACATAACTGAAAACAAAGATTGACTGCCAAGCTGTGAGCACCTCTCCACTCTGATTTTAGCTTTCAATTCTCCCTTAATTTATTATTTGCATTTAATTTAATCCATATTGAGCTGCCTCAAAGAGAAAAAAGCTCTAGATTTGGTGAAAAATAATCTATTCTTAATTATTTCTGATGTAGAACACTAGCCCATAAATAAATTCCACTGCTATCCAGTGGTCTTTCTGCCGTCAGAACTGTCTTGCTGGAATCAATAAACAGTTGATTAAAAACCTTGTTATTTAATATATTCAGTAACCCTAATCTATTCATTAGAAACTTAATCACTTTCATGTCACCAGCTGCTGTGATGGAGAAAAGAGCTGTAGCTAATTATTAGCAATTTTACAAAGCTAATATTGAATTTCTAATGGCTCCTCTGTGGCCTCTATTTCAAGCAGTTTGTATATCCCACAAACATGTGTTCTGGCTCTGGGCAGGGCCAAGCATCTCCGAGCCTTGCGGATAAACTTGAGCCCTAGCAACCAAACCTCTGGTTAGTTTGTGCGAGGAACACGTGTGCGCGGCGCTGGTCCCTGGCCAGGTCCACCCCTGATGCTCCTTTGCACAATGGTTGGCCATGGGACAAGGGGCTGCCGCTCACTTGCAGCTGCGGGAAAGGAATTGAGGGAAAACCACCGTGCCGGGGCAAAGGAGAGCCATGGGGTAGGTGTTTGATGAGACCTGCGTGCTGCCCATCTGCCAGGAGCTGTGTTTTTCTCCCTTTCAGTTGGTTTCATTCTTTGATATTGGAGCCACTGCTTTGGCTACATGGCCATACAAAGCAGAGAGGAAGCTCTAGGGGTGAATCATAGAATCATCATGGTTGAAAAAAACCTTTAAGTTCATCAAGTTCGACCGTTATCTAACTCTAGCATGCCCTCTTCGAAACTGTGTCCCTGAGCACCATTTCTGGACAGCTTTTAAATACATCCAAGGACGGTGATTCCACCACTGGCCTGGGCAGCCTGTGCCAGGCTTTGATAACACTTTCAGTGTAGATTTTCCTAATATCTAACCTAAACCTCCCATGGTGTTACTTGGTGCCATTTCCTCTTGTCCTATTGGTTGTAACTTGTGAGAAGAGACCTGCACCTCTCTACACCTCCTTTCAGGTAGTTATAGAGAGCAATAAGGTTTCCCCTCAGCCTCCTTTTCTTCAGACTAAACAACCCCAAGTCCCTCAGCAGCTTATCATAAAACTTATTCTCAAGATAAAGAATGAGACAAAGTTGTAATTTTCTTTAGGGCTGCGTTAACTCTAGAGCTCTTCATCTGTCTGGAGTGTTTGCATCTGCTGTCACTGTACTTTTATCCTTATTATTTGTGTTGTTAGGAGCATTAAGTTTATTATTTGTGTTGTGATAACATATGAGGTGCCTTTTGTTGTACCAGGTAGGATCTGATGCACAGAGAAAAGGCAACATCTCCCCCCAGAACCTTGTGCGGGACACAGGGTGCAGAGGATATGGGGGGGGCACTTCAGTGCATACACACCATGTGCAAAGGTAAAGCAAAGCACATGTGGCTGCAGCAGGGTCTTGTGCTGCTTGGAGGTGCTTGAATTGTAAAATATTTACATTCAATGCTTGCAGAACCAGATAAAGCTTCCTATAGGTGAGATATGAGGAAAAAATCCTGTGTTGGATTTGCGCAGGTAGGGAGCACGGCTGTACTCAGTGATGAGGTGAGAGTCCTGAGGGGGTTGAGTAACATCAGAGCAAACAACGGGCTCAGGTTTTGGGAGGCTGAGGATCTTTTTCCTTAAAAGGGTGAGTGCTTCACACCACTCTCCTGTGGATTTTTTGCTGCCTGTGCTGATGGTGGCCATTACTGGAGCTGATATGTGGCTGTGTCCTGGCCATCCACCCCTCTGGCTGCTCCTGGTGTACTTGGGTGCCTCCTGTGATTTTCTGTGTTTCTGGTCTTTGCAACACTTTCTGCACCAGGACATAATTAAATGTGCTCTAGGGCTGTAGCTGAAGAGATTTAATAATTTGATGTCCACTGCCTTCCTGTTTCTGCCCTGTTTTGCTGTGGGATATCTGACTGTGCAAGCTCTGTGGTTCAGTTCAACACAAAAAGCAACTGCACAGGGCTGAAGGTGTCTTGAGCCTCAGAGCAGATGCAGACAGAAGAGCACATCCAGCGATGCCTTTCTGACGTCCTCAGCCTCAAGATCTGCACGTGGATGGCTCTGAGTGCAGGTGTGTTTGTGGGTCTGGAGCCTGTGGTGTTATCTTTCCTCTGTGGAGCCCCTTTAAGCAGTCTTAAGGGCAGAGAAAGGCTTGAAATGTGCTGTGGATGGATGGTGAGGTTTTAGCACCATGAAAACCTGCAGAGCTGCCTCAGTGGTGTGCTGGAACCAGCCACCTTTGAGGTTTGCAGGTGGCAGAGGGTCTTGTTCTCCCTTGTGCGCCGTCAGAAGCAACAGCATCTTCTCTAATCTGTGCTGTTGGAGGCGGGACGTGCTCTAGCTAAGGGGGAGCTGATGGCAATCCTGTTTCAGGAGGGTGTTGCTGAGAGGTAGCTGAATGCAAAAACTTCCTCCCTTGGGCTTCAGCTATCTGTCCTGGGAGGGAATTTGCCAGATGGGAGGAAACAAATACAAAAAACATATACGTAAACTCTTCCAAAATGGCTTCATGTTCTCGTTTTCAAAAATATGTGATTGAGCTTGTTTTATGGGCTTGGCGAACTTCTGGTGGCATCTGGCTGAGCTAAATATTATACTTAATAGCCCAAGACAGCAGTGATTGCAGAGAGCTGCCTGCATTTCATGTGTGTTTACAAATGTGCTGTAGTAATTCCACAGAAATTAGCATAGAGCCCTAACAACAAAACAGGGGATGGAGAACAAAGAGAAATCTCTCTCGGCCTCTCCTGTTTATGTGCGTATTGGTCCATGTGTCTGGCTACGTGTCCCCACACGTAGTGCTATCTCTCTGCTAGTCTGTCCATTATTATTGGCAACTTTTGTGTCCCCAAACCCTCCAACCTTTCTAAATAGCTTTTCTCTTAGATATCAGATATTTGCCAGAGAAAGCGTTGGCAAGAGGTGGTATCTGGATTCTTCAAAGTCAGTCGGATACAGGAGGGTTTTACACTATCGTACAACATTGTGATCTAGGAAGTTGCATAATAGTAACACTGAAAAAATATTTAGAGGATAGAACTTGCCAGTTTGCCAAACAGTCTGTTTAGTGAGGATGTTTTTGATTTCAGAGGTTTGAAGGATCCTCTCTGTTGGTCCTTGGTACAGCATCCCTTGACGAGGGCTCCATGGCTGCAGCCCCCAGCAGCTCACCTGGGGCCACATCTCTGTTCTTGTAGGTAGGAAATTCAGACACTTTACATTTTGGCTTGAATCTGGAAGTGGACCAAAGAGAAGGACTATTGAAATGCTACACAAAACAAAGTTACTGTTCTCAACAGCTCTGATAAATGTAATGCAATGCAAGATTTGCCATCGGTGTGAAATGCCGCCCTTGGATCAGCTGAGACCCTGGGCTGCCTGGTACGGTGTCTGTAGTAGCCACAGGGTGTGTGGGAGTCACGCGTGCTGCTGTGTTTGCAGGGTTGCTGTGCCAGGCAGGCTGGGCTGTTGACACAGGGAGCCTTTTTTCTTATGACGTGACCTATGTCAAGAACAGATGGGTCAGTTTTCCTGAGCTCCTGCTGTGTGGTGGCTGTGAGCGTGGAGATAGGGAAGACTGTGATGGTCCAGCCATGACAAGGCAGTGTCTGAGCACACCATGTTTTTCCATCCATGGTTTTCTGCAAGGAGCACAAGGTTATTCTTAGTATGTCTGGAAATGCTCTGTGGGGTGACACAGAAGGCATGGCAGTGTTGCCAGCTCATCTAAGCTTCCTCCTGGCATCGTCCTCAAGCAATGGGCTGTGCCTCTGGCAACACTGGGCAATAGGGATGGTGGCAACTGGACCAATGGTCTATACCCAGGCAAGTGGGCTGTCTTGGCTGCAGCAGACTGATGACACGTGTGGAGGAGCGTGGAGGCTGTTCAGTCGTGTGCTGGAAGCTGGCCCAGATTTCAGCTAGCCCAAAGCTGGGGAGGAACCGTCAGAGGAGTTATTTAGGTGTGCACCCACACCCCGTGTGCAATTAAATGCACCTGGCCTAGATCATCAGGTCATGCAAATAGGCAAAGCTCCATACCAATCTTCTGAGTCTTTGCATCTGCAGATGATGTATTATTGAATTATGCTTGATTAGCTGTTTTTCTGTTGCTTAACAGAAAGCAAATCTCAGCATAAATGAGATTAGTATGTGCCCTCCATGTACGCCAGCTCTTGCTCCCAAGAATTTAACATTCTTAATAAAATGATTTTTTTTAAAAAGGAAGAAGGAAAAAAAAAAGTCTTTGAGGCTCCTGTTTCGTTTGCCAGATTAACTGAACATTAAATTAAGCAAGTATGGAAATTCAAAATATAGCTGTTCTACAACATGTGCTGACACTGGCATAACAATATCAGTAATCCCCCTTGACAGCCATTACAGCTTAATGCTCTAAGAAAATGAACTACTTATTTTCTTTACCCCACATACACAGTGTCTCAAAATCTTTCCCTGTCTTCCAGCCAAGATGACTCTTTGAATTAATCTCCTCCAGGTACCAGCTGTGTTTGTCTCATCCTGCTGAGCAGCACCGGCCGCTTTGAGGCTGTGTCACCTTGACAGCTCAGAAAATCCCCAGCTGCTCTTGAGGACTTCGTTGCCCTGGGTTTTTGTCATGTGATAGAGGTCCTCAGACATCCCGAACTTTGGTTCATGCCAGGGGCACCCCTTGCATCTTGTAGGGTCTTGCTCCATTGTCTTTTTGTTGTGCCTCGTCTCATTGCAGCTGAAGGAGATGTGGAATCCATGGTTGTAAAGCTTGGAGGCGCTTTCAAGTGTGGATGAGTTTCTCTCCTGCCTGTTTTAAAGTTGTGCCCTTCAAGAAATACCAGGATTTTGTCTTAGAATGATGCTAATCTGCAGCTGTGAAAGCATCGTGTTGAGCTAAGCTTTGAAGGTGGTGTTAAGTAAGGGCTGATGAAAAGACAAGTTACGTTTATTGGGGGTGGCAACTGAGGCTGTGGCTTGTGCTGAAATTTGTACCCGTGTCCTTCTCTTTAATAAGAAGGGCTGTTCTTGCTTCAAGCAGCACCTGGTCCTTGGTGCCTTTGGGATGGATCCAGAGGACTTGCTTAGGAGACCTCTTTTGGGATTATAAGGACAGTTTAGCTGTTTCTTTGCCAGGTCTCTGGATCCCAGCAGGTCTTTGGCCCTCCAGAAGGGGGACATCTGGGAAAGCCTCAGAACTTCTGTTAGGAAATTAAGAGGCCACAGAGAGGTCACTTGAGAGTTTTAAGGGCTTCTAGGAATAAGCGGTTGTGGATGCATGGACTTTCAGATGTGCTTTTGTGAAAGGAGGTGCTCAAATTCCACCAAAGTCCAATTTTTGGTACCAAATGATCTTTTCCCACAGGCACCACTAAGCTCAGATTTACCAAGATATTTAGGTACTTAACGGCGCAGCTGGGCACCAGGTGGGATTCCTAAAAGCCTTTTGAAGAGTTGGACTCCAAAAGTGTCCAAATGCTTTTGGAGCAGCCTGTTGACACTTGGACAGGTTATACAGAGACCCCATTTTGTTGAGTCATTTTAGGCCATAAAACAACGTAAATAATTGGTTTTTTAATCAAAATTTTACTAAAGAGTATCACTTCTGAGTGAGAGGCATCTAAGGGAGTTGAAGGAGGCCAGTCAGCTTTAATGGACCTGATCTCAGCTAGTGTAAACTAATTTCCTCCTTTGAATATACAGGAGCCTTAGAGATGTGTATGAGGACTTACCTCTTTATCATCAGGTGCCTTTTACAGCTAATTCATAATGAGAAGAGAATTTCCACTGTCACATCATTGTACCGCTGAGCAAAATTGGAGCAGCTGCCTTGTAAAATGTGAAATGGCATCAATATACTGTGCAGCGTTTCAGAGCATGTGACTGAGAAGGTGATTGCACTCGTTAATAATGAGCCACTAAATTGGATGCAATTGCAATAGCTCATCATTGGTATAGAAATATTATGCTTTATAGGTACATTACTGGGCTGTATTTTATAAGGCTGTTAAGCTTATGCACTTTCCCTTGCAGTAAATGTCAGCAAGGTTACAATAAAATTTAATACAATATTATTAAAGCTGAAGTGCATCAGTATGGAATGATCATGTACACACACTAAAAATTCTTTATTATTGCTTCCTTAACCTTCTTAAGGAACTGCGTGTTTTAAATACAGCAATGAAAAGGATCAAAGCTTGGAGGTCTCTCTGTCCATCCAAAGGTTCATTAGAATTTTCAGTGTAGATGGGAATTTTGTGACCCATTAGTTCAAGTAAATTAAACATTAAAATTTCAGCTCTGCCAGGAAAATTTCAATACAGCTGCAGATTATAATACAGGTGGTGAGGTCTCCTCATGTTCACCTTGGCTTTCATGGAGTGGAACTGATTGGCAGATTGTTGGCCTCCGAAGGAGCCGGGCATGCCCTCCATGGTGCACATCTTGGAGGGGTGGAACACCTAACCAGCCTTCGGGGTTCTGCCATTACCATGACAATGCCCATGTCCTTCCCCTTTACAGAAATCAATAGGCTGCGGGGCTTTGAAAACAATTTCCCTGACCTCCTGAGGTTCCCAAAAGCGAGGTCAAGCAGCAAAGATCAAAGGCCCAGTGGAAAGAGGCGTCCCCTCCCTGACCTGCTGGCTTGGGAGACGGGTAAGTCTTACCTTGAATTATTTTCTTAATTTAAGAAAGTGGTATTATTTGCACACACTCTAGCCAGAGGAAATCAGAATTAAGCCCAGTGAAATCTGAGGCATTGTCTCCTGACTGATTAGATTTTAAGTATCGTTTTAGGGTGGTTTTCATGGGCAAAACAGCATGCAAAACCAAACAGCAGCCCAGGAGAGACACTTCTGTTTGGGTTTTGGTGTAGAAGAGGAATGTCAAGGCTCAGCTGTGTACCTTTGAGAAAACATCGGTGGTTAGAACTACTCTTGGTGCTCACAAAGTTAATCCTTAAGTGTTTGGAAAGAGCAAAATAGGCCTTGACTACATGAATCTTGCAATCAACTTCTTCAGACTTGTCTGGTATGAGTAGCTGATGTAAAAAAAAATGTGTTTCAGATACGATCTCTTACCAGTGATCTTCAGCTTCCCACAGGCAGGTCATGGGAGCTCCAGCAATCATCTGCTCGAGAGACATCAGCTCTGGGACCAGCTCAGACAGTCTGCAGTGTATTCATCTTCTAATTAGATGCTCTCAGTCTTGCAAATTGCTTCTTATTTTCTTTTGTCATGGAGTGGATTTGGATTCCTGTCAAAATATTTTAGTGCTTGAGAGTTCTCAAAAAGAGTGGATTTTAGGCAAGTGGGTACTTGGTGCTTCCCAGAAGCCTGGTTCTAGCAGGGGTCTTGAAGTGGCAGAGATCTGGAAATCCTGTTGAGGATCATGGGCTCCTTCTCCTTTCCAAGCAGCAACTCCTGAAAGTGTCGGTTGGCTTGGATGAATTAGCTTCCTATCTCTGTCACTTCTGCTTTTGACGGTGATTTTAAATCACAGTTTTAAGAGCTTGTGTCAGAGATACCATCTCTGGAAATTCATGAGGAGCCACTGCCTTTTACACAGGCATGATTTTGCGATAGCCCCACTGCAGAGCACTGTCCCCGGGTGGCCCTGCGCAGTGACAGGGTCTGCTGCATCCCCATGGCTGCAGATGGTGTGGGAGGAAAGCAGCAGCCACTGAACTGGAAATAGCAGGGACAGGTTCAAATGAAGGTGAAGAGACGTGTGGTGGTGCTGCAAGGCCAGTGGGCAGGGGAAGGGCTGGGGAAGAAAGGTAGATGACTTTTTTCACAGTGGTGAGGCCTTTGGGTGCCATATGTCACTCCATTTGCGCACGAGCGTGTGCACATGGTGGTCGTACATCTCAGGTAGGTCTGCGCGCGCACAGACACTCATACGCATAAAGACACACACGTGCACATGAAACATGCTCCCTCAAGCAATCCTGTTTCAGATGGAGACTTGTCCTAGCCTTTTTTTCAGTTTCTGGAGTGCAGAGCTTCTGGAGGGTGGCTGGGTGTATTTTTGCTGCCCTGCCTGCGCATTGGGTAAAGATGCTAAAAGACTTTCTTTGAAGGCCAGCCCAGGGTTGGGCATCCTACGGAGTCTGGTCAGTCCTTCCTGTGCACAGAGCTTGTGCAAGTGGTCACCTTGTGTAAGCAGTATCAGTGCATAGTGGTGGTGGGAGGATAGTGAGAATACAGGGAAGGGCCACTCTTATCAAATAAAATATTTTTTTTTCCCTCCTTCTCTCTTGCAACGCTATAGAAATGGAGGGGTTACCACAGACCTTTGTAAAGGGTCAAAGAACAAATTTGCAGGAGATCAAGCCCTAAAATTTTGCTCTAAGTAGATAGAGAGCATACTGCAACCTTTCCTCTTTTCACCTTGCTTGCTCTCTCTACTCTCCTTTCCTCGCTGCTCAGCCCCTGCTCCCCTTTTTCCTGGTTGTCCCATCACTGCACTGTGGTACCTGAGCAGGGCACAGTCCTTTCCTCCCATGTGTGGGTGACACTGTGGCAGTGGCATTCAGCCACTGTCATCAGCTCTGAGCAGTTGGCAGCCCACCTTGGAGCGGCTGTCCCTCACCTCCTCTCCATCTTCTTGCTGCTCGTTTTCTCTTGCAATGATCCTCCACTCTCCCTTCCGTAATTACTTTCTTGAGGTTTATTTTCATCTCGGTGCCTGATGTGACCAAAGTACATAAGTTTGTATCTATTGATTTCTGACAACGGAGTCTGCTTGTTCTCCACTAATATTTCTAGCATCAGCATTCATCTTCCTTTCAATCTAAGAGATATGTCAGTACCGCATCACTAAGTCTTCAGTTTTTTTCTCCCTGTCAGCAGCATTCTTTCCCCATGATTCATAACCATAAATTGCTATGGGCAAAATTAAGCTTTTCATCAAACCCTTAAATGTTTTGAGACTCCAGAATTCTTCCAGCCTTTCAGGAAGGAGACCATGGCCAAGGAAAGTATTCCTAGTGATCTCTGGGTTTTTTGGGAACTGCCTCTTTGGTCTGGTGTCTGTGGTCCCGTATAATCAAAGTCAGCAGTTCCTTTAATACATTGACAGCTTGCATCCACATGCGCACACACACGCTTCGTTTTCCCCATGCTTGAGGGTAGCCCATACTCATCAATAGCCTTTTTCTTTTCCCTGACACTAACTGATATTTCAGGGGGTTGTAGGCATGAGCTATGTCTGTCACTGCCATCCGTGGTGTAGGTTAATAGGTGTCTGTCAGTGCAATCTCCAGCTGCTTCCCCTTCAGCCAGGGTTGTAGGATAAATTCAGTGTACATGCTGCAGAGACTTGGTGGCAGGACATGTGTCACTCCTCCCCAGTGCAAAGCCACTTGTTCACTGCTGCTGTTCACGGTGATGGTTTCTGTTTACAATAAAAAAATCACAACGGACTTGGTGAGATGCTCTGGAGTTCCTTTATCTGATGGCGAAGAGGGATGTATTGGCTATTTTGAGCAGTCTGTGACATGCACGACCAATGGCTGCTGAAACTCTATTTTTACAGTGACATGAAGGATGTTTTTAATTTCCCCATAGGTGCCTTTTCCATCTCAGGGACCAGCTGATGGTGGCATTAGTTCTGCTCCTATCATCTACTTCACGTGTCTTGAATTATGCCATGCCACACTTGACCATCAGAGGGATGCTGTGATAGTTACAATACTTCATGTGCCCTTCTCTTGAACAGATTCCTGTCGTTGAATTGGCTGGCCGGTTTCCAGGCATCCATATATCTTTACAGATTTTTCACCTGAGAGCAATACTGTGATCACTGATCACTTTGAACAATTCTGCTGATTTGCCTTGGTGCTGTCCCAGGGTTCATGTTCAAACTGGCGTACAAAATTTCCTGCATCCCGCTGATGTATCTGTCTCAGAGATCCCCATTTTGGGCTGGGATTGCTGGATCTACCTGTTATTTCAGGGGTATTTCAGGTGGTGTTTGATTCCTGCACCCTCAGCTAAGTTCCTATTTTTATTGATCTTTTATTGCTTTCAGTTGGAGGAGAATATTTGCAATAGGGAATCTGAGAAAAACTAAAACAGAACAAATGGACGGCAGTGGGAAACCTCTCTGTGTCTCTCATTGCAAAGTACCATGGCAGGGCAGAGACAGAAATGACCCACATAAAGCACTTTGCAGCCTGGTGGGCAGGTTCTTCCTGGCAAGACCGTAATTGCACTTATGATGGTGCTTGGCTGATTTTTGGAGGAATTAAAGTGCTTGGTGGGAAAGGAACAAGCCATTTGAACCTTTATAAGGAGATGGTTGGAGCTGGTATTTGGAAAGTAAAGATGAAGGGACACTTGCCGTTATGTCCAGACCTTTGGATATGGCAGATATGTGGCTTACATAGTAATGGAAGAATTTAGTTTAATTTGTCGTGACAAGAGCTGGATAAGAAAGTGTCATTTGTCATCTGCAAAACAGCATCAGAATGCATTTGAGGAGAATCCAGTCTAGGGAGTATCGCCACCATCTCCCTTGGAGGGAGTCCAGTCCCAGTGGTGATCATTAAGGTCTGGTGCCCCTCTGATAGCAGCTGGTGGCAGGTGGTCAACAGGTCCTTCAACGGCATGAGGAAGTGCTCCTTAATCAAAATGTCCAGCGGTTCTTCTAATTGGGAAAAGAGTATTGGAGCTGGAAGGATAAGCTCTCTTAAAGAAGTAATGGCAACCAATAGTCTGATTAATAAAATGGTAGAGATGGGCTTTGTGAGTTTTCTTGGCTGCTGTGATTACCTGCTTGCTCTAAATACCCAGATCTTTAACATGTGATGTTATGAGGAATGGCTGAGCCAACTAAGCTGACTGTGCTTTGGAGTCTGTTTGGTGGCTGAAGACTTTCTGAAGTGCAGTTAGATGTTGTCATGATTTTAACCCTAAAATGAGCAGCTTAGAAGGTAAGACCAAGGCTTGTGCTTGAGTGCATGTACCTGAGTACTGCCCAGAGCTGGGCACACTCAGGAATTGTGCTCCAAAATGGAAATGTTCCTTAATTTCACATGTTCATGTTGTCAGCTTTGGGTCGCACCAAGGTAACTGAGATGGTTGTTGAAGCAGCAAAGAGTGAAGTGCAAGTGTTTGGCATGATAAATATGGCTGTAGGCTTTCAGGAGTCACAGAAAGTCATTTGGTCTCTCCCCAGAGGGAGCTATGGGGTCTCCGCTCTTCTGCTTTTGCTCTCCCCGGGTCCTTAGGAGGTTTCTCCCCTGTTTTGGGCCCGTGGTCCCTGCAGCACGCGTGACCCTGGGTGCAGGGTCTGCTCCCTGCCCTTCCACCACCTCCTGCCCGGCACATATATGTGGTATAGCACAACACCGCCGTCCTCTATATTCCAGCATCCCCATAAACCTTCTGTCTGTATTTTTTTCTTTAAAGGGGCAGATTTTATTTCAGATGTGTGTCGAGCTAAGACTTTGGCTCTTTGTTTCATTCCTGGTGATGGAGTCCTGAGCCGTGGTGATACAAAGCCCCGTGTGGTGTCGAACTGCAGCTCCAGGCTCTTTGCAGGGTCTCCAGAAGGACGCTGAGAAATCACCAGTCACTTCTTAACCCCTGCAACAGGCATCTGCAGGGAATATCCACCTAACCCAAGGTAATCATTGCCGTGGGAAGGAAATTGTTCCCCTTTATTCATGGGATATGACTGCAGGATAAATAGAAAGTGAGAGCAAGTTTTCAGTGCTTACACCAAGAGGGTTAGAGGGGTCACTCACATTTGAGAAACATCCAGCGTCTCTCGTCCTCGGCGCAGCTGACAGATGGAAATCATTTCAGCTCCGGGGGTGTGCGCTGGGGTCAGCGAGGGAGAGCGGCAGAGCCTGTGAGGAACAACTCATTAATACCCCGGGGCCAAGGAGCCACCTTTTGGAGCCGTTTTCTTTGTGTGGGGATAAAACACAAAGGCGAGCAGGCGGGCCTGTGGGCTGGAGGAGTTTAAATCAATATGACAAATCCATAATTACACAGAGACTTGTGCAGTGAGAACATCATGGGCTTATAAGGGAAAACAAATGCCAGCGTGAGGATGCAATGTTATATATAAAATCCAGGTATATACATTCAATATATTATATAAATGCATGTTTGTCTTATTTTGGATATTGTGTACATGAGTGTTTTTCTAATGTCTCTGGTCTTTCTGCCTAATTCATAAATCATAACAGCAGGTACAATAAAATGAATTAGGTGA
Source organism: Mesitornis unicolor (assembly GCF_000695765.1). Taxonomy (NCBI): domain Eukaryota; kingdom Metazoa; phylum Chordata; class Aves; order Mesitornithiformes; family Mesitornithidae; genus Mesitornis; species Mesitornis unicolor. Next base: position 103,866 of record NW_010187396.1, on the reverse strand, counting down.
TCATTAAAGTGGTGTGCACTGGATATATTTTTCCTTCCCTGTTTTGGCCTGAGAGCTCATTAAAAGCTCACTTGCCTCTTGAAGTATCTTGACACTGAAGATGATGATGAATAGAGCTGCAATGAGTGTTAATAATTTGAAATACATTGTCAGAATCACGTGGTGATGCTACAAGAGGTTGTTACAGTGGAGTTATTTGTGTTTGTTTTATTCAGTTATCCTCTAATCGACCAAGATTAGAAACAGAGCATTAAGCTGAGCAAGTATTTATTTTTTTTCTTGAAGGACATTTTAATTAAAAATGAGCTATTAAAAGAAGTCTAGGCAGGTGAAAATTACTGGAATGGCAGCATCGGGGCCAAGTTCACCAAACCATGCTTCATTCCAGTCCCTTGCCAGAGTCTCCTTTGCTTCCCTGGTGTAAGGGGACAGTTCTTAACCTGCTGAAATGTAAGCGTGTGCTTAAGTGCTTTGCTGACCCTGTCCCTCGGCAGTGGAGTCATCTGTTTGCCTCGCCGTGGGGGGACAGCGGGGCTGGACACCGTCTCTCCACGCTGCTCTGCTGAGAACTCCTCTATTGCAGTTGTCCAGACTCTTATGGTGGGGAGCAGCTTGTTTGCTCTCTGTGCAGAAATCTCAGCTAACGCTGATGGAAGGAGCTCCTTTTGCTGTGAGGAGGGGATTTCTCCTCTGTCTCGGTGAGCAGAGTTGAGCTTATCACAGAGGCATTTTCAAAGGAGTCTGAACAACCAAAGGGGCCCTGTGGATGGGCTTTGTCTTCTCCATTTGAACCGCATGAGATCCATCCTAATAGAGTTGTTTAATGTATTTAGGAGGACTTGTCCTAGGGAGAGGCTGTTTTCTTCAGGGAGCACAGAGGCCATGGGCTGTTGCATCCATAAATACAGGTGGTTCAGTCGCGTGCATCCCGAAAGAGGTCTGGGTCTTTGTCCCTTGGGCTTAGGCTGTGCGGGAGCTCCAAGCCATTTAAACTCTATGGGGTACGGGTTTCTAAATGCTCAAATTGCTTTTGGTGATGGGAAGCATGTGCCTAAATGCCTACTGCTCTGATTTGCTAAGAAAATTGTGTACTTTGAGAAGAATCTCCAATGTGCAGGGGATGGGTGCCCACCTTCGAGCTGTGATGCCCTTTAAGTGCTTATATTTCTTTCCCACCCAGGTTTGCATCCTGCGGCAGGGAGGCAGTGATTGCCTCCCTGAAGCACATTACTCATGCCAAGCCAGCTCTTCATTTTCCTCCATCCACTCAATGCTCTCAGATAGAGCGTCCTGTAAATCATATTTAAAAATACATTAGTGTAATGTTGCTGGAGTTGATATTAAGCGAGCTTTGGGGACCCTGCTGGCTCCAAATTCCCCTGTCTCAGACTAATTTACAGTATATTTCACCAGGACAGGCATTTCCATACGCAAGGACCCGCCCCGACCCTTTTCACTCTCTCTTTCTCTTTTTTGTTCTATTATTCAGCTGTTTTTAGAGGATGATTGATGGCTTCTGATGTCAATGCATGATTGCTCTTCTATTTTCCCACCTACCACTGTAAAAGGAGATGGAAAGAATAAAGGGGAAACGCCTTTCGTGGGGCAGGCAAAAGCACCAGCTGATCCCACCCTGCGCTGGCTCCGGCCTTTGCTGGGGAAGCACTGCTCACGCTGGGGGTCCAAGTGTTTGGGCAGGTGTAGCATTGGGTGCAGGGGCTTAGTGCTTTTGTTTTCTGCCGTGGGATGAAACTCTGCATTAGCAGGAACTCTGCCTGCTCTGCTCCCCGGCATCGGGATAGGGCTCGGGGGTTTCAGACTGCCCGTAGGAGCAGGGTTATGGTTGGACAGGTCCTACAACCGCACGAAAGCTGGTGAGGGTTTGTTCAAGCAAGAAAATGAAAGCAGGTGAGTTAGTGAGAAAAGATTTCTCCCTCTGACGTGCACATGTGGGAAGTGGAGAGCCCTGCCATCTGGGTGAAAGCTTAGGAAAAGTAATGCAATAATAATCCTTTGCATTTATGTAAAGCTTTCATGGAATGGTTTCAAAGCACTTTGCAAATCATACGGACCTGAGCATAGCAGTTCCCTTGTGAGATAGGGTAGAAATTTGTCAGGACTTAGTGCAGGAAGGGAATGAGGCTTCTTCCAAACTCATGCTTTGCTCTCTGGCAAGGGAGTGAGCAGTTAATTTTTTAGATGTAAAGGCTGATTTTCATCTTCAAAATACTGATTGGCCCATCAGATGGCTGGGCTGTTAATCTGCGCAGTGCAATCATGCCCATTCGTCAGAAGAAAACCCTTTGTAGTAAGTCAGATCTTGGTGGACGCTCCTAAGAGGGGAACCTTGTGTTTGCAAAATGTACTTGCAAGTTGAAGTCTCAGTAATTGTCTTACTGAGTGCACACATTTAAGGCATAACAGTGGCTCATGTCTTTTATGCTTTTATCCTTCCTGATTATTAGACTTTTTTTCAGGGTGGATAAAACTTTTTTGTAATATAGGTGAAAACCATGGAGAATTTGGGCTCTTGGTTTGCCCAGCTTTTCTTCTGTAAGACAATGTTCTTCCCCCACTGAGCCTTTGGGGTGAAGGATCAGCTGAGCAGACTTTGTTCCTTGCTGATTTTTAAATGCGATGACAGCCCACCACAGAGAAGTCCCTTGAACTGTGATCCTGGTGCTACGCAGCACCTTTGGGCAGAGATGCGTCTCAAGGTGAAATAACAGCTCATTTCGTGTCTAGGCAGCCGGACCTTCACAAGGCCCTCTCGCACCTTTCTTCCTGACCTCATCTCACTTCTCCTGCTCTGTTGAATTTGAAGTAACTCCAAAATATATCAAGAAATAGTAACAGTCGTGTTGTTTCAGATCTGGCTCACAGAGCTGGCAGTAGAAGCTCTGACATCTAAGGAGGCTCCCAGGAGACAGAAAGCTGATAAAACAGCCAAGCTCACTCCTGGAAGCCAGGCAGACCCAAAGGCCTCTGCTTTTACTTGGTCTCCACTGAAGGTGATTGACTTTGAGTGAGCAATTGCTGCAGACTCTGCAACTTGATCCTGGCATTTATGTACTGTGTAAGTAACCTTGAGATAGGGATAACTCCTAACCTTTACCTGACCCTGGCTGTGCATCTCAAGTGAACAGGAGCTCTTTGTTTGAGGTTTTTGGAGTCATGGGAGGGATATATAGCTTATAGTCATGAACTGAGGCTAAACATGTGCCCAGAAGGCTTCTCCTTCTTTCTGTCTACGAGTAAGTATTGATTAATGGAAGTATAAATTTGTACATGTATTGAATAATTCTGTGGAATTGGTACTGAATCATCAATAGATTGGCTTGATCTTTTTTTAATAAAATAAAACACTTGTTTTGAGGGAAGAGGGACTTTGAATATTGATAGGTGAGTGATGTAGTGAAGAAAATCAAGTGCAGTCCATGCTCAGCATGTTGTGAAATTGCCAGCAGATGGACAATTGATTTGGCATATTGCAGACTTCTGAAATGCCACGCAGATGAGGAATGCTTTGGTGATGTTGGGATGTGTCGTGCATGTTGTCCACAGCCAGATTGTGGCAGGAAAGCACGTGGGTAGTTACAGCCGTGTTCGTGAAGGACTGTGCAAGTTGTTGGCTTGATGATCACCCAGCTCCTGTGGGGAGAGAGGTTATGGAGTTCCTTAAACATTTTATTTCAATCCAAATTTGATCTATTCTGGTCATAGGGACAAAGCATTTATGACTCAAAATTGATCTTAGAGGTTTTTGGGGAGAGTGACCTTCTTGAGAGTGGCAGCGGTGTTTGTGACAAATTCAGTTTCAGTGACTGGCAGTGTGGGGTCTGGAGCCGCTCTTAAGGAGGCACGGCTGCAGGGCTGCCTGCTTCATGGGCAGCCTTGAAAGCCCCAGACCATGACTGGTGGAGTTCTGGGCTTGGACAGGTCTTTGGCCTATTGCTTTGCTGGATCTTTGTTAGAGCTAAGGACGGGGTATACTGCTGGATGGTAAGGACGTTCAGCCCCTGCTATACTGCTGGGTAGCTTTGCTCCAAACAGTGAGCTTCTGGAAGAATGCAAGGAATCCTGCCTGGATTGTGGCACATCTTCAGTTAAACCCAGGTTAGTTTGGATCAAGTCTTCACACTGAACATTTTGGTCTCGACAAAATATGGATCTGTGTTCTGCTGCGTCTGTGAATCAGCACTCTCTTGCCTCTCCACTGGGCAGAAAATGGACTGTCAAAAAACCCATGACCTTACATTTTTTGTGTCCTAGGAGAAGCCAGAACTTCTACAGCCCCTGGCTTTTAATCCTCTTTTGAGAAGAGTTGTTAGATGATGGCCACTACAAAACCTGCAGTGCTGCTGCTCTAACAGCACAGTGCCCAGCAGCGAGGTGGTGGTGCTGAGCCCAGCCTTGTCCCTTCTCTCCTCTTGGCTTTGGCACAGAAACTGTGTTTGCTGCCAGTCTGTGGGGACCCCACAGGCAGCAGGGTGGAAGGAGGCAGCTCGGCAGGGCTGTGGGCAGTCAAGTTGAAAGCGTGGCTCAACCACACCAGGGTTTTCCTTTTCCAGTAAGGTGTTTGCATGGAAAATGAATTCCTGTTCAGCCTCCTGTGCCAGATACGTGCTACATGCAGCCATGCAAGAGGTGTGTAAGTGAGAGCACGAGTTGTGTCCCTGCTCATGTGGAGCTGCAGGTGCAGATCTGCAGCCTGGATCTGTGTGTGAAGGTGCTCAGGAGGACGCAGCCTGACTTTGCGTGGTTGCACACACACGTCTACACTGGACTGTCCGCACACACCACACCATGACCCTGTCCCAAACCAGCTGGCTAGGAAAGAACCCAGTATCGATAACCCAAATATCAATCCTGATATCAATCACAGAATAAAAGGTAGACGCTGGCACCTTCTTTGTGACATTTTCTGTTGCAATCAGTTCAGGTCGCAGAGCACCCATTGATTTTGGTCTCTGAGCTCTCTTGACTGAAGGCCTGATGATATGCAGGCTGTGTAAAAATAGATTACTGGGGGTTTGTCTGCATGATTTCCACATACTGATACTTTTAATCCTTTGCATCAGCCAAGAGAATAGAAAAAAAAGGTGAAGAGAAACAATTTTCATGAGCAAATACTAGAAGTATATCCTATCCTATTATTTTAAAATGTCTCTGAGGAATATGATGTTTTCTGTAAGAGGCAGGGTGCCTGGCTTCATAAACCCTTCTAAATTACCACCTCGCAACAGGCTCCAGCAGCTGTCCTACTTCCCCAATTCATTTTTAGCATTTGAGAATTAAAAAGAATCCAAATCACACGCTTTGAAACCAAAGCTCCCACTGGATCCCGTGCCATGGGGAAGGGGAAGCTTCCCACTCATGAAAGCTGCCGTTAGCCAGCCCTGCCAAGGAGCAACGGGATCAGAGAACAGAGATTTGGTAAATCAGCTTGAACTTGTGTTTATGTGCATTTGCTTCTAGTGGAAAATAGTGGTTGATACTATTGGAAGAAAAACAAGCTTTAAAAATAATTTATTCTGTCCACATAGGAACTATACAGGGAGAGGGAATTAGTACGGGAAAAGGGAAATGGTGATGCAAAATGCCTCCTTTCTGCCAGCAGTATTCTGCATTTCCTTTAGCAGATACTGAGTTTAGTTTGGGAAAACAAGGTTAGCCTCGTCTACAAGTAGAAGCATAATGATGGGCAAGCGTCGGGAGACTTGCAAGCGTGGCTGTTTTTCAGTTCAGTACATGATAGGCCTGGCTCATGTCTTCATTCTGGATGAAAGGCAGAAGAGATGTACGAGATGTGTAAGTGCCTTCATCTCCTTTTCAGCAACCTCTAAAAATAAAGCCTTAAAAAAAAATTACCTCTTCTCTGCATGGCAATACGAAGTAATTTGGAAAGTTTAGGGTCACTAATGAGCTTTAGCTGTAGTGTTTGCCTCTAACACTGCTTCTCTGCTGCTGCTCATAGGAGTCTGCCTTTATTTTCTAGAAGCTGCCATTTTGTTACTCCTTGTAATTACGCTTTTACCTGTATATTTTTTGGAGATGTCACCCACCTGCCCATCTGCTGCCTCAGGGACAGTTGCTGTTGTTGGGAACCGTTGTTGGTTGCCTTTAGTCTAACGTAGAAGTTCATCAGATTTGAATACAGAGATGAACTTGTAATGAAAAATACGGCCCATTAGCAAAGAAGTGGATAAGCTTGGTCTCTTGAATTTTGTACTACAAAGTATGAATTCAGCTTTCACATAAGAGCCACTCTGGTGTGCAGTCTGTATTTGAGTTTCTGTGCTTCTTCCTTGTTTCCTTATCATTAGCAGTATAATTAATTTGTTGAGAAGCTTCTCTGTAGTCCTTATTATATGCTCTGTCATATTGAGTGCCAGCAGCAGAGATTTTCACCAAATCACTGATGCTGGAAAAACACCTCCTTTCCTAATGTGAAGCTCCAGTGGCTGGCTGTGAGCAGTAATTGCCTGCAGTGGGTCTTTGATGCTCATCAGTATTTAGTCGCTCCTGCTGTGCTCCTTGAATCAATAACCCCCTTTGGTCTGTAACCTAATGGAGTCGCTTAATGGAGAAAATTTTGCTTGTGTTTCACCCACTTAGCTATTTCACTCTTTTGATAGATTTGCTCCATCAAAATAACCACTGAAAATGATCACGCACTTGTCATATGCCCGTGACAATGAGCATTGCTGTATTTTCCCACGCGTCCGCCAGGACACGGGTAACTTGCATCCTTTGAAAGAAACGGGCAGCAGTGTGTCCTCTGCGTAAAATCAGAGTTGGGTGGAAATCAGCAGCTGCTGCTGGGGAAGCGGAAGCAGGGCAGAGGAGCCTGGACACAGGAAAGCTGCTGGCTAAACCTCTGCTCGTACTATCTGCACGAGCATTTAACCTGCGCTGCTATCAGTCGCTGTGCTTGAGGACAGCCTGTCGTCTCTGTGCATGAAACCAGGTTATTCTCAGTTAGCAGGTACGTCAGAGCCCAGGATTTCCATGCACGATTGAAAGCTTCCAACATGTGGAACAGAGGGAGTGGTCGTGTGCTGGTTACTAAAGAAGCAGAGGTGAAGTTGTAGAAAGCTGAATTAGGAGGAAATGAGGAAAAGAATAGAGTTGGGGCCTTGGCTCCTTGATGAAAAGGAGCCAAAGGATTTGATTCTGCTGACGTGGGTGTTGGACACCTTGCTGCGAGTGTGGCTATTTGGGCGTGAAGAGGTTAAGCTGTCTGCGCTCTTTTGTTTTGGCCTGCCTCTCCCTTCAGAAGAAGACTTGCCTATAAAGTTATTTTTAGATGCCTTGTGAGCAAGTTTTGTGGGAAGACAAGCAGCCGGCAGCCCCCAGCGAGCTGCTAAACCCACCCCTCTCAGCTTACAGCATGTAATTAGCAGATAATCATGCCAAAATCGCAGACTCTGACAGGCTAATTTTATCGCATGTGCTGACATCGGTAAGCTTGTTGAAAGTAAGTTGTGGGTTGTTGGTTAAATGTGTTTCCTCACTTGTTTATGAGCTTGTGTTTCTGCGTTAGCTGTATAAAGGCGAGATCAAATGCAGGTCTCGTCATTTAGCAGCCACCGGTGTTTTGATTAGGTTAGATAACACGGGACATTTCCTAGCATTAAAACTGCGTTTTGTTAAGATGTGGACACTGCAAATAGTATTTCCAATAACACTGCCGTGTTTTGCTGCAGGGTTGGTATGGAAGTTGTTTGAGCTTTGATTCAGCAATATATTCAAGCACATGCTTTGAGGTGTACTTATTCAGCTAACGTGTAATTATATATTTATAAATGTATACATAAAAAACTGTAGGTGCCTGCTGGAATTGAGCTGCAATTTCCCATGATCTAAATGGGAATCAAGCATTTCTTTTAAAGCTCCATTTATACTGAGGAGTTTTGCTAATTTAGGGCCTTAGTAACTCCTGCAGTTTTCTTTAGCAAAGAAAAATATTATGTGTCTGATGGTTGTGCTGAACAGCCTTCAGGACCTGCATGCCTCTCTTGCTGATGTGATAAAATAAAGATACTTCCTAATAGAAAACACAGCCCAGAGTCATCCATCTGGGTACAATAAATCTGAGACAGGTAGATACAATAAAAACTATCACTATTTCCTCCTGATAATAGGAAGATTAAGTTGGCTGAGGTTATGGGGTCAAAAATAGGCTCAGTAACAGGAATCTTAGGGAAGGATGGCCTGAAGAATGTGAGAAATGAGCCTGACCTCCTGCTGCCTGGTTTCATGCCCACAGGCTTGGAAAGTCTGATTTTGGGAGAGGTACCAGCGGGCAGAGGTGATCTGGGTGGTTCTAGAGGTCAGCCGGGGATGGGGAGCGATGGGGTTCCTTGGTTCACAGAACTGCCTTTCATAGGGTGGGTTTCCCTGCTTGGGAGCATTTTAAGCTGTTTTGGACAGCTGAAGGTTTGGGATCAAGCCTGTGGTGGCCAGAGGACAGGCAGGGGGTGCCTGTGAGGTCTTTTCTGTTAACAGGTGTCTCTGGTTTTGCATCAGGACTAGTAACATAGACCAAAATGGTTCTCAGTTCCTGCCCGAGCCTCTTCCCCGCAGCATTTTGGATCTGGTGCAATAGAAGCAGATGTTGGGTGCAGGGATCAGCCTCCCTCAGGTGAGCATTTTGTGTTTTATAGGAGAGAATAGACCTTTGTAACCTGTTTCCATTTTCTGAATGCTTTCCATGACAATAAGTGTCTGTAGCTGAATTGGACAGGCCTGGAGGATTTGCTGCAGTATTTATCCTAGTCGATATGGCTTTTGGCTAGAAGGTCTTGCATGCAGTCTCACCTGTGAGTTCGTATCTTTGTAGTAGTATCTCATGCTTTTGGGTTGAATAGGAAAAGCAATGCGGGAAGTAATAGTTCAAGCTGCAGTGATAGCCAAAGTGACCCTTTGCTGATAGGTCACCAAATAAATATTTGTCTGGGAGATAAACTTGGTTCCTTTCTTCCTAGTCTTAATGGAGGCTGTATGCATAGAGGAAATATCCCTTGTGAAAGCAAGCCAAAATCACTGGGCTCCAGGCGTATTTGAGTGCTCTGTCTGCCTGTCATATGGCAAATTAATTCAATGGCAGAATATGGCACCGTTGCCTCAAGCAGGCAAGTGCCATTCTGCAGGAAGCATAGTTCATCCTAATAGCTGGCTCGTGAGCAGCCTAGCAGAGTGGCAGTGAAGTAACATCTTGCATGCAGGAGACGTGGCAGTAGCTCCAGAAATGAGATTGCAGGTCTGGTTCCATCCCAAGTCCCCATTTTCCCACCCATCCATCTAAAGCTCACTTAGAAACAGTCACTGACTGCTCCATCCGTTCAAATTCAGGCGGTCTGATGAATTCGTGAGTCCTGTCCAGGTTTCCTTCAACACTGGTTTTTGTTATCTAGAGCTGTTCATGGCTTTTTAGAGAAAAAGTCCTGTTAGTGGAAGCATCACAATATCTTAATTGGGACAGATACGGATCAAGAATGGGACAGTTACCAAGGCGGGTGCCTGTCCCGTAGCATTGGGATGTGATGTGACTCCATACTCATTTGAACATGTAGATGATTTTTGCCAGCTGCCTGTCAAGAGCTTGATTTGCTTCATAGCAGAGGATGAAGGGAGGTGGGAGGAGGAAAACCCTCCGACACTCTCATCGGATGTGTTTGGGCTCATTTCCAGAGCTGTTTGGGGGACAGCACCACTGTCACAATAGGGATAGTGGTTTCAGTTGTGACCTAGCTCACAGGAGAACTCGAGCTTCGTTTTGCCATGACCGTGTTGCAGCCACATCACGCATCCGGCTCTCTGTGAGATGCCGAGTGCAAATGCCGTGATGGTCCAGGCTCCAGACGCCTTCAGGGGCAGAGCCTACTCAGTGTTCACTGCTGTCCTTTGCAGCTGAACTCTTCCAGTGAAGTATTTCACTGGAGAAAATGGTGAATTCTGATAAAAGCAAGATTTATTAGAGTTTTTCCAATCAGATCTAATTATTGCCCAGCTCTCTCAAGAATCACTAATTATTAAAAATTAATTACATTCACCCTTTTGACTTGGCTTCCAAGTTGGATCTGAAGACAGACAGAAAAGTTTCTGTGGATAGTTCAGATCCTGCCAGAAACCTCATGAGAATCGGCTACTGAGATTTCTGTGTTTAAGCACTGACAGATGGAAACGGTATCTGATGCTTTAGCGTTCTTTAATTGAGCACTCAAAGGCCTGACAAGGTCCAGTGGGTGGAAGCTGAAGCCAGAAAAAGTCAAATTGGAAATAAGGTACAAATTTTTAACAGTGAGAGTAATTAACCTCTGGAACAGTTTACTGGGGTATGTGATGGATTCTCCATGGTTTGATCACTTCAAATCAAGAATGCGTGTCTTAGTCAGAAATACTCTGGAGCTCAAACAGAAGTTAAGGGGCTTGATATAGGATTTTCTTTTAGTTGCAATTGTGTGACCTGGGTGATGCAGGAGGTCAGCCTATCATATCTGAGAGATAGGAATCCGTGAATCTGAACCCAAACGCGATCCCTTGATTCCAAGCCCTGCGTTTAAATTAATCTGGACCTAAATTCCTCCTCTTCATTCTGTCTGCTTGGAGAATAGAGGGGATTTTCTAAGGCAGTAATTTGGGGAGTTTAATGCAGTCTTTTCTTCTCAGCCCAGGAAGGTCTATGGGGATTTTGGCTGAGACACTGAAGAGCTTGAACCTCCTCTTTGTGCTGTACAGAATAGCTCTTTCTCAGCCTAGATCTCAGGTCGTTGTTAAAGTCCAAGTTTTATGTGGTTATCTAGAGCTGGCCCCATGGTCAGAGGTGTTACTGAGCAGTCGCAGCTTTGGGAGCCAGGTATTCACTCCTCATTTCCTCCCGGTTCCAGGAACACCTTTCTCCCCTGCTTCTAATTATGGGTATTTTGCTCATCTTTAGAGTTAAATTTCTCTGTGCCATGCAACTCTTATGCTCTCTGGATTTAATTAGTGGTACTGCAAAAGCTGAATCAAGAAGTGCATCATTACGAATGGCACACGGGTTAGAAAGAAGTAAGGCCAGTGGCATTTCAGGCACCTCCTTTTTGCTGAGGTTACACACACTATTTCCTCAGCTTCACTGTTTAATGGCACGTTGTAATGACCGGTGTCTCAACCACAGGGATTGGATGCCATTGCCAAGAAAAACTGGCAAGACAGAAGGTGGAAGAGGTCCATTAATTGGCTCCAAGTACCAATTTCTCTAGAGGGGCTTTTCTTAACAGAGAGAAACTGTTTGACACTGCAGGGGCAAAGCATACCTGCAGAGCAAATGGCTTTCCTGAGTCTGAAGACATCTACAGACCATGGTAATAATGCAGCAGAAATATCAGAGCTTGATTTTAAGGGACACCTGAGAATGCAAAGGAATTGCTCTTTATTAAAAAAACCCAGACCAGAGTCTCTCTCGGTACAGATTCCTTCACAAGGATCTTTTGCTGGAGCGGGGAGGAGGGATTCAGGTGGAGAAGAGGAGGGGATGGGGAGGGAATTTAACCCTTGATGGCCTTCCCTTGAAAACCTTGCTTTGCAAAGAAGCCATTGCCACAGAAGCATCTCCTCGCCTGTGAGCGAGTTATTTGCTGTGTCTCTGGAGAGCAGCTGGCAGGCTTTTGTGGAAGAGCTGCTTGTGCCTCTCTTGTTTCACCATGTTAAAGCAGATCATCCTGTGTACTCCAGGTTGGAGGGAGAACCTACGGGAAAGTCTTTGCATGACCTCTCTAGGCTCAGTCTTACAAACTGAGCAGCCTTAGTGACCATTTGGTTGTGTATCATCTGCTTACTGCAGTGCTCAGAAGTACCCTTACCCTCGGGGGACCATCTGACATTAACACAGTATTTGGGGCTGCCTCACTAGGACCATGGGTCCTTTATGTTTTTTAATGGTACTCTTGTTGAACAAGCCTTTAGGGTTTGGCTAAGTCAATGTTTTCTGTGCCGTAAGCAAGGCAGAAGAGACCCCAGCACAGCAGTAGTGGGACAGCCTGCCCCAAAAAGCTTTCTCTTGACCTCTCTAGCTGGCAACTGGGGCAACTCGCCTCTCCTTTTGTGTTTTGAGATAATGTCTGTGTCATGGACGGGGATGAGTCCAGCATGGGAGAGGATCGCTGGGGGTACCTGATCCAGCAGCAGCAGAACTGTGTGTGCCAGCAGAATTCTCACTCTTGTTGCCTGTTGCAGCGTGTTTGCTGCCTACTGATCTGAATCTTTGACCTTCTACACACAGCAGACAGAACTTTCATTTCCTCTTTTGTCCACAGTATCTTTATTTTCCTTCAATCCCCGCATGTCATCCCTTATCAGTTTTGTGGAATTCTTTTCCGTTGACTTCTATTCATTGCCATTAATATTTCTTGTCTTCCATGGGGAAGAATTTCCTATTATTTATTACTTCGTGATTTGGCTTTCACTCGCCCTCCAAGCCAGAGCAGCTTTTAGCCAGCATGGCTTTTATTCTTTTCCGTGGGATTGTGGTTCCTCTGCGCAGGCAGTAAAATGGTCTTGAACAGTTCCCAAATATCATTCACAGATTTCTGCTCAAATTCTTTTTCCTAATTGTTTTGCTTTATAATTATTTTCAGCTTTGTTAAGCTAGCATTTTAAATCATCAAGTAGATACATTACTCGTTTGGACTTTATTCTGTTTGCACATAACAAATGTAATCAAATCAGTCTCTTGTACCTAAGCTGCTACTATATTTTTACATTCTGTCATCAGTTCCCCTTGATCTGTAAAAATGAGGCCTAATATAGAATTTCTTCTATGTTAGATGTGATTGTTTTTGTGCCTGGATATTTTCAAGTGTAATTTTAGGAATTCCGAGCACATTTTTAGTATTTGCAGTGCAAGGCTCCAACATATGGCTTTCAAAAATGAATCCCCATAGAAATGCAGCTCTCTTTCTTGAGTGATATAATGATGTTTACAATAGGTCAGCGCTATGTGAAAATGATAACGTTGTTAATAATATTGTACAGAATTTTGGAGAGTTCAATAAATATTTCTGTTTCTTAGGAAGGAAAGGGAGATTGTGTGATCATGTCCTTTAACAATAAAACACCTTTTATATTGAAAGAATATTGTATAGCAGCTCTTAATTACAGATAATAAATACCAGAAGGTACAGCTATGTGGAAGAAGTTTAGTTTCATGCCATTGTTTTTTAAGGGATAAATAAAGTGGCTCACATAACTACGGATTTTTCTGCCTGACATTGATCCCAGACAAAATAATGGAATTGCTGATAGGGCCTGTAATTAGTAAAGAATTAAAGGGATTAATGTAAGTAGTGTCAGTCAACACGGGCTTATAGAATATGGTACTTGTCTAATTAGATTTTTTTTTTCAAGAAGATTACAAGTTGTGTTGATGAATGTAATAGTACTGATGTGGTAAACTTCTGGAAAGGCCTGAGGATCCTGGTCTGATCTCGTGGCTGACCCTGCTTTCAGGAGCAGGCTGGACTAGGTGACCCCGTGGTCCTATGAAAGTATCGCCTGGGCTACGAGACTGGAATGATAGGAAAATCAATTAGGCACCTGTGAGATGGGTAAGAAACTGCTGTAGTCTCCAGTTTTCAATGGGAATTTGTCAGTGAGTAGACATGCTTCTAATGGAGTCCTAGAGTTATCACAAATCTATCTTTGAGATGAGGTCAAAATCTAAAGAAGAGATAACTGAAATAAAAGGCAGATCACTAGTGCAGAATGATTTAGATCCCATTAGTAACCGGGATGAAAACAAACAGCGTGTTTTAATAGGACCCATGTATAGCTGGGCCGTGTCCTGGGAACTGATGTCTCTGAGAAAGATGTATGAAGCCATGGGGACCATCAGGCAAGGCAAAGAAGGGAAATGTCATCTTTGAGTGTATAAAAAGAGGACTATTTGAGACAAGGAGGAAGGTGCTCCTCCTGCACTTTCCAGTTGTGACTTTGATAGTTTGAGGAAGATGTTGATAAATTGCAGAGAATCGAGAAAAAAGTTTTAAGAATTGTGAAATTACTGGAAAGCAGATCTACCCACCAGAGTCTGAAGGAGACAGTTTGCATTGTTTAGCATAGAGAAAGATGACAGGAAAACTTAAACACGCTGGTGGAGAGAAACAGAAATACAATAAAAAGGCTGACTCCAGTCCAGCAAACAAATATGCAATAAAAAACAGTGGAGAGACACTGAAGGTAGGTGGACTCAGAGCAGACATAAAACACATTTTCAGCAGTGAGAGCAATTAACCACTCACAAGAGCACACCAAGAAAAATGAAGCTTTCTGTTTCATTGGAAATTTTTACATGTTTTTCTTTTCCTAAAATACCTGCTCTAGTTTTAGAAGGAATCAGTTCTGGGAAGTCTTATAGCTTGGGTTATCCAGGGGGTCAGAAGTGAAAGTCACAGCGGTCTTGCTTGGTTTTGTCATTGGTTAATCCAACAACCCTGACGCTATGTGTACTACCAGCTCAGTCGCCTGTGTGTCGCAGTGTGACACGAGGTGATTTCACAAACATAGACTGATCTAGAAGTAAATTAGGAGTTTTATTTGTTTCTTACCAGCTTAGATGAGGATTTCCAAAAGAGCCCATGAACTGCACACTGAATTTTCAGAAAACCTTGTTATTTACTAAAGCATTCCAGATACAGATTAATTCACTTAGCTTCATATCGATTCCTTCACCTGCTCAGAGACCAGAAGCGCATCCACGCAGACAAGCGGCTTGACAGACTGCTCTCATTGCTGCATCTCCTGGGAGCCCCTTTTAGGGGACATCTCCGGACCATTTGTGCAGCCACTTAACTCAGTTTAGAGACATAAGGAGGTAAATCGACACAAATCCCACAAGTGTGGACATTTTAAAATCAAGTTACATGTTTTAAATAACTTCAGGCTTTATCCTTTTGTAATCTTGCCTGTTGCTGCAGCGTGCTGGGAGCAGCGAGAACTCCCACAGCACACTTGGACAGGGAACGTCAATCTGTGAGGCGCAGATTTGTCCCCTGTCAAGACACTTGAGACACCTCAGGAGAGGTGAAAACCTCCCAGGATGTGTACCCGCAGGACGCTGAGCCAGGATGTCCTCTGTGGTACAATGATGTCCTAACCAAGCAGCGCTTCTTTTCCCTTTCCACACCATAGGGCTCTTAATTCATGTTGTGATTTGGCTCTGAAAGTCCCAGCATGTTTTTAGACTCCTGAATATTTGCAAGAATTCACCTAGATGCTTGGGAACAGTAGGGAAAAAGAACAGGAGCATGTGAATGAATGCAATTAACGGGTCATGGTTATTCCCAGGTCCTTCTCTTAAATATAATTAGTTCGTTACAATACATCCATGTTACAGAACCTCTATAAACAAGCGTTAACATCTGTCTACTCAGACTCTTTAAAGTCCAGATCTTGGAGAGGAAAAAAGATTTGGAATGGAGAAAAATAGCAATTAGGGTTAAATAGCAAAATGGAGAGTTAATGTGTAGTGAGTGAAACTTCTTTTAGTGGAAAATGTTTTTTGTGTTAACTTTTGTAAGAAAACAGTTTTCCATACTTGTCAGGCTTGACAGTTAAAGTTGATGGTGTTAAAAAACAGAGTACTGAAAAATGTTCCCTTCAGTGTGAAAGATTTATTCTATGAGAGTTTGCTTGAAAAAAGTTACTTTGGCTAACAGGGCTGGCTTTTGCCTAATGCTTGGAACAAAGATCCTTGCTGTGTTACCAGGATGGGGACAGCCCCAGATTCATGATTTCCCAATTAAGATGACATGACCTATTTTCTTGTATTGTTGACCTATTGTTGACCCCTTTCTATAAAGAATGCCACCCTTCAAATGTCTTTTTTTTTTTCCCTTCTGGAAAAACAGAGCAAAGCTGATCTCACTTCTGCCTGGAGTAAAGCTTGGTATGTGCTGGGATGCTCAGAGACAGAATTTGCGAGTTAATCTGCGCTGAAAGTGGACTGAAAAGTGCGCTGAGCTGTTCTGACCTATTACATGGTATTTAACAAGGTTATTATGGACTGAAATGTCTCACGTCATATTTGTACAGACAAGACATATTTGTACAGGCTGCCAGAGCAGAGCTGGCTCTCCCTTTGCTGCAGAGGATGCGATGGTTTGTAAAGGACTTGAGGTACAGCAGGGGCATGGCTGGGTGCTCTGGGGCTTTGTACTGGCTGAACTGGTAACATACTGGGGAGGGAAGGGACTTTTCACAGCTGCCCACCTAACCTACAGACACAAAGCTGCTTGAACTGACAATCTATTTGACCCTTCATTTGTTTTTTTAAGCCTGATCCGAAGTGGATGGCAATTAAGGGAGTTTCCCTCTTAACGCCAGGAGGGTTTGTCTCTTGAAGCATTTGCTGGATTTTCATCTTCTTATGACAGTGATGAAGTAGATGTCGCTTCACTGTCTGATTTCCTGGAATTGGGCAGTGGGGCCATGTGTGTTTTTTGTTGTGGCTGTGGCCCATGTTCTTCTGAAGCAAAGGTTCATGAATGGTCCTCTCTTGAAATCTGTCTGCCTATTGCCCCCTTTTTCACCCTCCTGATTTAATGCTACTTTTTATGATCTGGACCTCTACCTATTGAAAATCCTTGTAAATACAGAATTAGTGTAGATTGGCAGTGCTCCACTGGCCTCCACAAAAAGCTGGTTGGCACCATTTGGGAATCTGACTTGATGCTTAGAATAAATCCATCAAGAATTACTCTGGAGAGGCAGAGATTAAAGTCAGTAGTGTTACAGCTCTGGTTTGGAGCCCACCTCTGTCAGAAATTCCATTTTCCTGAGCTACCATTGAGCAAGACTTCATTGCATGTCTTTTTCAGAAGAAAGCCAAAAATGTCTTGATTCCTTCCACACTCCCTAAGCACACGTAGGTACCGGTGATGTATTTTAATACACAGTTTTGGAATTGCTGTTCCCTCTGGGCCTCCCATTTGTCCTGTCCTGTTTGAATCCTGGGCAGTCCAGGAACTGAGAACCTTGTTCCAGTTCCTGGTTGACTGGTGGCCAAGTGTCCCAGAGGCACCTCCTTTCTGCAGGGTGGTCCTCACTGCCCTACATGCAGGTAGAGGTTGCTGCCAGACCTGGGGCCCTCTCTTATCCAAATCCTTTGCTCTTTTCCCACCTACGTTCTGGCTCTTGCTGTGTCCTCCAGCTGCCAGGACGATAGCACGGACGTGGTTACAGATTGCTCTTCAGGAAAGGATGCAACAGAAAACAGAGCATGGAGTACTCCCTGTAAACATCTGCAAATGTGATGTGTGCATGGTTTAAATGTTTCCCAGTGATGTTTTGAATCCTTCAGTCAGTCAAACCCTGAATGATACCCCTGTGACCCCCATGATGTGGGCGCTGAGAGGAAGCGATATCTGGAAGCTCTTGGAAGTGTAGAGTTTTGACATGGGAGTTTGCCTCTGTAGTGAAACGTTTGAAAAGCCACGTCAGAGCCTCTCCCCCTCCTCCAGCTGCACCTCTTTGGAGACACGGTAATGATGTTGCTTGGATGGATTCTGGGATCGGCACCAGTGCAGCAGCAGATTAGACTTAGGGAAGAACGTTGATTATGTCCTCCTTCTTCACATCTGTCGAAGAGAGGCTTTGTGAATGTTACAACTGAGTCAGATTTCCCTGACCTGGGAGGTGGACGTGTTTTTCCTGGAGAAAAGTCCACATTCCTCACACTGTGAGTTCTGAGGAGCCACGTTTACCAGTGCGAGGGGCTGGAGAGAGCAAGGAGGTGGCAAGATCCACGGGGATAAAGTCATTAATTGCTACTTTGACAGATATTTCTTGGAGAGTGGTGGAGGATTATCAGATGGACGAGGATTTGAGCAAAAATGTTCACAGTGTGGTTCCCAGAATGGTTCCTAAATCTAGCTTTAGGTTCTGTATTAAAAGAAGTCTGATTTCTACTGGCATTGAAAAACTGCATCTTTGAATTGCTAGTGCTTCTGGTGCAGAGTGCCTGAATGCCCAGAGATGGAGTCAGAGCCTAACTTTGTGCTTCTGTAATTCAGACCCAGGCACCAGATGATCATTTTCTGCAAACTATTTTGCTCACAGATGTTTTCACTGGGATGAAGGCTTTCCAGCAAGACTGATTTCAAGTTACCTTCCTACTTCTCCTCTGAGCCAGTAGCCCTTAGGACAAATAAAACTAACCCCAAAACGAACTAACTTCCTTGCCCATATAGCGCTTTCCGTTCAGTTCAATTTACGAGTGTGGATTTTGACTGGTTATGGTTGTGCCTGCCTGGGTACAGAGCCATCTGCCTTGTGTTTGGTTTCCATGTGCTGTCTCTTCAGCCAGGCTTCAGATGGCTGTTCTGGCAGCAGCAGGACAGGTTCTCAGTTACATGGTAGTAACAAATGGATTTTTAAATGGAAGGAAATTATACTGTTATCTGTTTGGAAGCAACAGTGCAGTGCTCTGTGTGGAAAGAAAAAAGGTGCCCAATGTGCTTATCTTTATTATTATTATGACCTATCATCTTCTCCTGAAAATAGAGGTGGCCTTCAAAAGAGTCCAAGCTGCAGGGAATTCAGCTTTTTTTTTTCCCCCACAAATGTTTTCTTTTAATGACATTTTCATCTATAAAAGCTAAAAATAACATGCCTCATTAAGTTCAAAGCACTTTGGGACACAGTTTTGCACTTTCTGACTGAAAAGTTGCAATTTGCCTTGGAAAGGATCACATTTTCTGTTGGGTTTGGTGTTTTGTCTGCCTGCCTGCCATGGCTTTGCGTGTCTGTGGAAAATGCAGGGGAGCTGTGAGGGACCATTCACAAGCCAGGGGCCTTGGAGGAGCTGAAGTCTCATTCCCAAATGGAGAGGAGTTGCTGTCTTCTCTGCTTGCCAGGAGGACGGTGAATGATGCCAACACAGCCAATGCAAGTGTTCAAGCCAATCATGCCTGTCTGTACTGGGGCTTTTCAGACCTTTGGTATCATGAGAAGATGTTTCTAGTTGCAGTCTATCAGACATCATATAGCAAAAGTCACTGAGAAACCCCCTCATATTGTTTTGATTTGGGAAGGGAGGGAAATAGTTAAAAATCCAACTGTATCAAGCAACTGTGGCACTTCCACCACTGCCATTTGGTCCTCAGTACAGGCAAAAGGTGTCATTTCCTCTGTAGATGATCTCATCTAGATTGTTCTTAGAATTATATCTGAATAGGAAAAGAGATATGGGGCAGCCCAGCGTGTTATGGCTTAGCAAATGGCGTTGCTTAATAAATGGTGTCAGACGTGAGTGGTGTGAGGACGTCCGGATGTGAGCTGGTGTGTAGGACAGGATGCTCGAGCGTGGGGTGGGAGGCTGAGCAGAAAACTGGAGGCTTGGAGACAAGATGATTAATTGAGCCTATGTGGTTTCTACTGAGAGCAGTAAAGGCTGAGCTGCTACCCTGCAGAAAGGACTCGAGTTGTAGATCATGAGGCTGGCAGGGGCTCTGGTAAGTGTGGAGGTGGGAGGAGGTGAGCTTTTGTGTTCACAATGGATGAGGAGGTCAACAGCAAGGAAAATGCTGAACCACACTGACCTGCTGCCACCTCCTGTCTCGGGAAAGGCTGAAAGCTTAGGAAAAGCAGTGACATCTGAGAATGGGAAAGCTTGAGCGATGGTGGTGGTAAATTCTGCTGTGGCATCACCTGTGTAAAGTTTCCAAGCAGGAGGAGAGACTCATGGAGCTTCATGCTGTGCATGCATGTAGTGAGAGACATAATCTGTCCTGAAATGCTTCCAGGCTAAATAAACCTCACGTACTTAAATGCTCCGTGAGTGTTTTGGAGTGGCTGCAGCATGTTGCATGTGGGATCCAAGCTTAACTGGTGCAAGGTGGCTCTGGTCTGGGAGCTGATGCGTTTTGTGCTGAGGCGTGGCTGGTACTGTCCTTGGATCAGTATGTCTGTAGTTGCACTGATACACATCTTCCAGACAATCTCCAGTTTAAATCCTCACCTTAGGTCCTAGCCAAAGCTTTGTTGCATACTACTGGGCTCAGGCTGAACCAGATCAGATTATCTCTCATTTACTGAGATGCATTTGAGTTGTGTCCATTCTGTAGTCTCTTGCTGTTTTAGGACACTCTCGGGTGCAGTTCAGAGCAGGCTATTGTCTTCTGGAGAGCAGTAAAAGGAGTTGTAGTATTATCCCCAAGTGAAATCGTAGCCCTTGCATTCTTATTGCAACAACTGGATGTGTTTTTAGAATGTTAAGATATATTTTAAGTGGTTTAAATTCAAATAGTAATCATAGTGGAGTGACTGTGCTATTGGTGCACTCTCCAGCATTTTCTGCATTTGCAGTGTGAGTTTCTGCCCCAGTGAGGAGAGTCTTTCTCCATGCTGCTCCAGAGCAGCGAGTTGTTTTACATTCTGATCTGTTTTAGGCTGAACATGGTGACTAGACAGAGAAAAATATAAAAATAAGCAGCAGGAGTGATTTGTGAGGGGCATCTGCCACATAACAATTAGTTGCTGATAGCATTGCGTGACATCTTTGCCTGCATAATTAGGCACTTGTTTGCCTGGGGAGCCCATGGCCCCTTCCTGCTTTTCTGAAAGATTGTGTATGGGTTTGGAGTGTTTTTGCAGCTGATCCATCTGATATCCCATCAGGTTAAAGAAAACGGAAAGCCACGTTTCTTGGATTATGGTTTCCAGATTCTCCCAACTTCTGGAGCAGATAGGGAGGGGAATGGAGAGGGGATCACAACTTGGGCAGTTTGTCTCATTGTAGCTTGGACAGCCCTTGTCACAACCTGACAGTGATTTATGAACAAGGCTTTAGTATATTTCCACTCTGTCTTGTACAGGAGCAATGTTGGATCTGCCCCAGTGTAAACTGGTGCTACTCCATGGGAGCTGATGGTGTATCAGCCTTTCTGAGAGCAGTGCATTGCCTGCCATCATCACTGGAGACATGAGTCACAATGTTGGTCCTCTGTCCTTCCTGCAGTGGGGATGTGTATTTTGAGGTATGTGGCAAGATCCAGAGCTGTCTTCACCATTTACTGCCTGTGAGCAAGAGGCTGAGTTGAAGTTGGTGCGGTTCCTCTTGTGAGTTCATGGTTCAGCTATGGAGAAGAACACGGCGAGCCGTATAAAGCCACGCCTGTTCCCAGTGACTTGGGGTCCTTCCCTGCCCGCGCTGCCTGGAGTTTTGTTCCACAGCCTTTTGCCAGATGGCAGGAGCTGTGGAAGGAAGCTCCCCTTGCAGACTGCTTCCTCCCTCCCCACTTGCACAGGCCCTTTTGCTACCACTCAACTCTGTAAATCGAAACATTTGCTGTACATTTGACCCATAGTTCATGCTATCTTCAGCCAACGGGCAGCTGGTAAGCCGGACATGAGATCCTAGAAGCTTTGGAGTGGTGTTGGTACGCATCAATGGCATAGAGAGGAGCTGCCAGAGCCCCCAGAAACACCATGTGAACATTGGGCAACCAGGTTCCAGCTGCCTGGCAAGAGGTTGATTAGGTAAGTCAGGTCTCCTTTACGTGTAATTTGAATGCGTGCATACAGTCATTCTAGAGGTTTTTTTAAAAGGGAAAAGGCTCAAATCTCCTTTTTCACTCCATTGAGGGTGAATTTTGCTCAGTTGTTCAGTTTGAAAGTAGGTGGACAAGAACATGTTCATGGTGCTGAGGGTTGAAGGCTAGATGTGAGACTGAAGACTAGAGCTGTGTCTCATTCTTCACCTCTAAATTCAGGTACTATTAGAGCTTTTCCTAGTTCAGACCATCACAACTGCTGGTGGGACAATGTCTGGTCTAATTTAACCTTTCTCAGCTGTTTAGAAATTCAAGATTGCTGAAGTTTCCTACTAAAATGCAAACAGTCTCTTCACCTCTAATCTCCTTGGTTTCCTGAAGCTGCCCTTGTCTCCATCTTTCATCCAAATCCAGACAGAGCCTTCCATATGAGGTCTTAAGCAGCCTCATGAACATTTCCCCTGATGATTTTCATTTCTGCTTGCTTCTGCTCTTCTCCAATCCAACTAAGAGCTGAGGTTTCAAAATACCTTGAGGAAAGGCTATTCTTGTGGTTTTTTTGACACTCTTCAGAGAAAGATGTACAAAATATGTCTTGAGGGCCTGTCTTTGGGGGATTTTCAGTCTTGCTTTCCAGATCTTACAGCTTTAGACAAGTTACCAAAATGTAGATGCTGAACAAAATTAGGGAACTTCATGAAGATTTCCTGTCACTTGTAATATATGTGGCATAAAACTTGGGACTGAGAAGTATTTTTGTGGGTCAAAAGCCCCTGTCTCAGTGCTGGTACAGGGCAACACCCTGTTGAAGCCAAAGGACAGATGTCATTCAGAGGCAAATTTAAGCCAGGCCTGGGCATATTCGAAAGTCCTAACCACAGCTAAGCCTGTTGTAACTTTCCTGCCAAAACTTTTCTTTGATTTAAGGAAAAAAAAAAAACAGGAAAAAAAAGTATTTTAATGAAATACAAATTTCTGTGGAATGTATCTGCTGTTTTCTAGAAGTGTCCTTGCTTTATCGGCAACTCAAAGCCAGAACGTCATGGCTGAATAAAACTATTTACATTTGAAAGCTTTTCAGTTGAAAATCTATATGCTTTGGAATTGAAAATCCTTTTTTATGGCTTTCATTTTTATGGGAATGCTGGAAAATTTCTGCTTTGAGGAAGGACTATTCTGACTAGTAAGCTCTTTATTCTCAGAAGCCAAGTACTGTTTTCTCAAGCAGACTCTTCTATGTTTTTTTTCTCATCCCTTTTTCCTCCTTTTTGCTGCTCAGATGGTTTCCCTTGACTTGCTTAACTCTACTTGAAAACCAGTATGAGAAATGGGGCTTTGTGTTACAGGCTCTGTTGCTCATCTTGCTGTTCAGGGCCAGCTAAACAACCGCCCTGGATAGCGCTCGGGACTGATTGCAGCCACAGAAAATGCAAGTTTTGCAGTGGAAGCTGTTTGAAAGGTTATTTTCCAGTCTGAGATATATACCAGCATTGTATCCACCTGAGCCTAGCCTCAGCTGAATGATAAGATGCTATGGGCAGGGCAAGCCCGGCTGATGTTAATCTAAAGGGGCATGACAAGATGTGAGGCCAAATACTGAGTGGGTTTAATCATCTGACAAGTCCAGTGATAAACCTTAAATATTTTGTATTCAGTCCCAGGGTGGGATTTCTGCGTAGAAATAAGGCCATTGGCCATGACCATTTATTTGCTGGTGGCTGTGATGTGCGCAGCCAGTTTGGGAGTTCTGGTTATGTGCATAACTCGTCAGGTCCGGAAAGGTGCTTCCAGCCTGAAGTGTGGCTTTTTCTTCCCTGGAGAGTTGCAGTGGGCTGGGGACATGTGCTGCTCTCCAGAAATTGTGTGATTTTGTGCTGCAAAGTGCTGCTGTGTGGGATCTCTGCAGGCTAGGGGTCTTTCCCGGCTGCTCTTGTGTCCTTTCCCTGTAGAGCTGCTGCTTGCGGGGCCATTTTTTTGGCAAGAAAGTTGGCTTGGTGTCTTGTGCACTGCAAGAAAGGCTGAAGGGGAGGTGTGAAGGGAATTGTGTCCTGGCCTGTTGTAATTCTCACACACAAGTTTAGCTTCCAACCCAGGTCCACATCTGAGCAAGGAGACAAGCTAAATTTCCGGGTGAGTTCAGGAGCTGCACGCGATCCCATCTCCCAGCCTAATCTGGACAAGCGGCAGGGTTCTGGTAGCACTGGAAGGGTCTGGGTCAGGGTTTGGTGGGTGACTGTTCCCGGCTCTCTTTACCATCATATGCCAGTTGTAGGCCCTACATCTGATACGAGTTTGAAGACACAGCCTCAAATTTCTGCCAGTTGGGCTATTTTGATGTCTTTGACAAAACAGATCTTGCTCTCCTTGCATACCGAGGTAATTTAGCAAAGATTCTAGCAAAAGAGGTGAGCTGGTGGGAGGTGGCTGCCGGCCAGCGGAGAACAGGCTCTGAGGCTGTGTTAAGCAGTTGGCACCAAATGTGGTTGGAAAAATAGTGTGGAATTAGTTGATGAGGGCATAGCTATTTCCTTACCTTTGAATGCCTGATGTTTTCAGTGTAACGACATTCTGTTATGCATTTTATAGAAAAGACATAATTTGTTTATACACCTCACGGCTTCAGGTTCAGTATGGAAAGGCATTTCTTCTCTTCACCTCTGGATGCTTAACTGTTTAATAACAGTAGCTGGCATTAAAAATTCATAACATTTTATCTTTAATAGTAAGACATTTACCTTTTACCTGCAATACACATGTAACTTTGCACATTGCATACCTGACTGCAGCGTTGATGATGTTAGAAAGTGCTAGCCTGGCTTGAACCAAATGATACACTTCTCCACAAGCCTTCAGCTAGTTTCCTCTGTATAGGAGGTGGGAAACTGTAATATAAAGACAGAAGGAAGAGAAAAAGAACACATAGAAGATACTGGAAGCAACACACAGTGTGCAAGTATGTGTGAAATACTGTATATTCAAGCTATAGCATCCTTTCAGAGCTGTCCTTTAAGTGCTTGGCAAACACCCGTCAAACAATGCTAGTGCTCAGTGTTCAGCAGACAATGCAGGGAAGGCTTGACAAACGTGATTTGTTAGAGCAGAAACTGCAGAAAATCTGAGCCGTGAAAAATATAAGCCTAAGACTTCTTATTTATGGTGTGCGGGGATTTCCTGATGGGGAGTTTCAGGAGCACTGTGTGAGCTGGCTTGGTTAAAGACCTTCCTGAAGCAGTGTTGATGAGCTCCTCTAAATCCCGAGAAGGATGAAAATATCAGAAGTCAGTGATGCTGCCTCTGAAGTTGGGCTTGCATCCGCTGGATTTGGGATGGTAGCCCGGTCTGGAGTTGGGGAAAGAAAGGCTATGAGTGCAAGGCAGGCTCTGCCAACCAAGCCCCAAGGCTTACACTGGGATGGTAGGGTAGAAATGGGTTTATTTAAAAGGTAAAACATAGTGTCTAAAAACCTACAAAATCTGTGATGTCCTCCCAAATCTGTGATGTCCCTATTGACTGTGGAAGTTTGGGTGCAGGCATTCTGTATCAATTTAATCAAATGCCTCTGGTTTATGAGTGGGCTCGAACCCTTATCACTTTTAGGGAAAAAAGTGGTGTGATGCACTGGATTTCTCCTGCTTGATCATATCAGGCAGCCTTTTCACCATCTCCGTGAGAAGCAGCAGTCGCTGCCTCCATATGACAGGAGAAAAGTATGTTTTAAAGAGCAATATTAATAATAATAGCAACATTAAAGTGTGGGGAAGGATTACAAAGGTAATTCTGAGATCTTGCTCAGTAATGCAGGCTATTAACAAAAGATAATCACCTTTAAGTCGGTCACCTTTAGCCCTGGAGTAAAATGGAGGCACAATTATTCAGTGCAGTACAAAAGTAATTTAAATAGAGATGGATGAACCGTCAGCTCTCTCAGTTCTTGCTTGGGAAACCAGCCAAAGATAAGTCCTAAAGGGAGGAAAACATAATGAAAAAAGGGCAGCAGTAAGTAAATAATTCCTGGTGTCTTTTTCCACTGGAGCTGAAGTCATTCACCCTTTGGACTGTAAAAAGGGAAAGGGGGAAAAATGAGGAGAAATGTGTTGAAAAGCAGTTCTTCACGTTCCTTTTTAGTAGCATTTGGAGGCTCCTGTACTGCAGACTGTTGTAAAATGTCTAGATCCGTGCTCTGCGTCAGAGTGCAGGTTTTAGCTCTTGGAAACCACACGGCCATGTGCCTTCATTGTTTTTGTGACTTCGGGCCTGTGGCTGAGGAGCAGCCTGAAGTATGAGATGGGACAAGCTTCCTATGGAAAAAGTACCATGTGTGCTCTCAGGAGCCGAGGAAACTCTTATCAGCACGACCGAAAAAGACATGGCAACGGGGTTTATTTATGTGCATAGGAAACCTTTCCATGCTGGTAACAGGAGTCTCTTTCTTTGCAGCAGTGACTGTGTGATCCCTTCTCTTGTGTCCGTATCCTGCCCCGTTCTCTGAAAGCGGTCTGTGCCTGCAGAGTGAAAGGGCTTGTTAGTTTTTGTAGGGTTGCTTCTGGGTTGTAGCTTGCTGGTTGTGTTGTTTAAAGGGGTTGCTGGAGTTTTATGCTGGGAAGAAGGGAACGTAAAGATTCTGAAAGCATGAGATTGCAGAAGTGACTTTGAAAGGCCTTTCAAGCTGCAAAGATGGGCAGTTGGGGCCCTTGGAAATGCCTGAGGCAGGGCTGTAGCCACACACAAGTCCTCTGGACAAGCTGACACGGAGCTTGCATTCAACATGCTCTTAAAATTCCCAATTATTTTCCTTCCCACAGAATGAAGCACTGGAGCTGAGCATCCAAAACCCATCCGATGTCTCTGCGTTGCCTCTGTGAGCAGCAGCAGGGATGGCAGCCAGGGAACAAGGTGAAAAAAGACTGCGAGCCTTGCGGCACGTGGCTCATCCTGACCCTTGCTCTGGAGCAGCTGAAGACGTCCGGGAGAGATTAGCAGGTATGCTAATTACAAATTACATACAAACAGAATAGATTTTTTGGAAACAAAACTGAGAGTTGCCGTGTGAGGCATTGTTAGTGCCTGCTAATCCACCAAGCGGAGGGAGGAGTAGCTTCAGTCTGGCCCAGTACAGAGTGGAATAAATTCCATGTTTCTGTTTTATGTCCTGTCTGTGCAAGCAAGGGCCCTTGTGCACTCATTCCTGTGCCGTTCCCGTGTGGCTCTGTCTGGATTGCTGCCTGCTTTGGCTTTATAAACACCATGGTAGGAGTTCAGTGCGTGATTATTCTCAGAGATATTATCGCAGTGTTAGCTGCAGTTACTCGTTTTCCAGTGCACAGCTCGTACAGGCGCCTTACCAAAGGCTCCTGAGCTGGTGGCCTGCCTGGCTCTAACCTGTGCAATTGGGCAGCCCCAAAATCCTGGTTTGTTGAATGTTGCTACTGGATGCAACCCTTTGTGTCCCTGAATATGGGCTCGTATGAGAGCAATGCTGCTGTTGGAGTCCTTGAGAAGAGTTTGAAGGACATGGTGAACATCCTGTGGACATCCACCAGGGAACACTACATTGCAGCTGCTGGGCACTGCCAGGATGCGCGTGGAGGTAGCGCGGGACGGGCCAGACCCTGCAGTGGCAAATGGAGTGTAGGACAAGGCAGGGAATTAGGATCAGCTCTTGCGACTGGACACCTCTGATGGCCGTGCTGATAGTTTGGGTTTTGTCCATGCGTTTGGAGGGCAGCGCCTCTGGGTGAGATGCAGCATTTTCAGAGGCTAGCAAGGGGTAACACTGTGAGCAGAGGGAGAGATGGGGTCTGTCCCTGCCTGTTGCACAGCTCCATAAATCAGAGGAGGGCTGCGCTGTTGCTGGGATTGCAGCACTGTCTGGAAATGCTCCGTATGTCCATCAGCACCTACACCACTGAGGAGTCTGAACCTCGGGCTTCCGACCAGAGAGGTAAACATTTAGGACCGAAACCCAGGATGACAATAGCCAGAGCAGAAACCTTTCCATCCTACTGCAGGACAAGCCTGGTTTAGGCAATTCAACCCAGAATTTCTCTCCAGGGTTATTAGGGGGGAGGTGCCTGCTCATGGCCCTTCACTTAGCCCCATAAAACCCTGCGCGCTCACTTGGTCTCCATCCAGCCCCTACTTCAGGCCCATGTTGAAGACTCTGGTGGAGAATATCTCAAAAAAGGCAGACAAATTAGCCCTGTAAAAGCTGGACTGAATTGATAGTGCCTTTATTGTGCTCTACTGTTAACCCTTGGTGAGCTGTGCTGGGGCCAAACACTGAGCTTAACAGCCCATGTGCTGTAGGGTTTTCTGGATGCCCTTGGCCTCTGACATGGGTAAGGTGGGTGATGCCAACAGCACTGGCCCATGTGGGCTCCTGGAGTTGCAGTTCACTGCCTGCTGCTGCCTGTGTAGTTGTGTTGTAGTAGCAGTGGAATAGACGACATCAAGTTGTTATTGGGTATTCTGTTGGAGAGACTTGCCGTTGCCTGGAGAGCGTGCAAGCTAGATCAAACCATGGATGGTTGATCCATAGTTTCCCTGTTGTGAAAGCTTTCCCTGTTGTGTGAAAATGAGGGGCACAGAGGTCCGGGCAGAGCCTCTTGAGGGCTGTCTAGGCACCACATCCCTGTTGAAACTGGAGCAGATTCAGGGAAAGAAGAAAAGAGAAGCAGCTGGAAATTGAATCTTTCTGGTGTTTTGTTCATCTGAAGCCTTAAGCAATTTGCGAGTTTGTTTTCAATATCTGTCTATTAAAGCAGACCTTTTTTTTCCATAGAAATTGCTCTCAGATTCTTGATCAGCTTGAATGAGCACAATGTCTTTCCTTGTCAGATAGGCCCACTTCAGCCGTAAATCTGATGCTGAGAAATTAGATTTTTCTCCTGCTCCCGAGCTGTCATCAGAAGAGTGAGATGATGGCGATCTGCAGGGAGAGCTGAGTGTGGCATCGCTGTTACGTGTCTGCCCGTGCAGGCGCTGGGCAGACATTCCTTGGCTCACCAGAAGAGGAGGTTTGTTCCTCAAATTCTCATTTGATTTGTCATGGATGAGCAAAAGGAGCTGCGGACCGAAACTGGGAACCATTTCACTCTGCTGCATTTGGCTAAGCCAGATGAGATGACTCCACAGCTCATCTTACTTGTGTTTCAGTGAAGAAAAAATTGTTTTTCTCTTTCAAGAGTCCTGGAAGAGATAGGGTGGTGTCTCCTCTGTGCAAGGTGCTAACACGATGCTGTGATAACATGACCCTTCTTGTCCGGTAGCCAGAACTGTTTTAAAAACTGCTAAGGGATGGCTCACAGCATCCGTTGTTTACCATGACAGATTAAGCACCACCAGCTGCTGGTGGCCAAAATGCCATGAATCAGGCCCTCAACTCAAGAGACAGCTTAGAAGAAAAAGTTGAAAAAATAAATACATTTAATACTGAACTCTTTACCTGCTTTTGATAGACTTTACTATTCATGTTTTTGAGCTTTCCTCTGCAGCTGTAAAATGTAGAAAAGCATTTAAAAAAATTAAAGCAGAGATTTTCTTTAAATCACATGTTTCCAAACGCAGGGGACTTTGAGAGTAAAGCTCCAGATATAATCCGGAGATTTGGCAGTGCTCTTTGTATCATATTAAGTGATGGTCTACAGCACTTGTTAATTACTGTGGGCTGAAAAACAATTCTGGCTCCTGACAGAGGTCTTCTGCTCATTCTCAGCATATAAGTTTCTCCATTTCTTCTGGATAAGAGGGAAATATCACTTTTTAAAGAGCGTAGGTGCAAAATTATGCAGGGATGTAACCTGTATTCGGCTTGAATGGTATTTTTAACTGTTTTATGCAAAAAGCAAAATTTGAGTATATGCAACTAAAACGATCTACAAATCTGTTTCTGAATAATCATAGAGGTGATCTGGTCTTTAGGAGCCTCCATGTCTAATCCAAAATTTGTTGAGGAGCAGCAGCAGAGAGCAGGCTACTGGTTAAAGCAGGGATCTGGACTTCATTGCTGGACACATGCAGGATCAATCCACTTTTTTCCTCCCAATCCTCACCAAGCTGGGCTTTGTGCAGGTACCCAGGAGAGGCGGTGTTACCTGGCAGATACAGCACCAGCCTTAAAATATCTCTGGTTTTAATGCTTACTAAAATTGGTCTATTTTTGGACCCTAGGTCAGTTGATCCCCTGCAGTGCTGTTCCTGCTTGCACCCTCTGAGTTGTCTGCTTAGACACCGAAGCGTTTGGGGCAGCACCTCTCTGTCCCAGGTCTGACGGGGGGCACCCTGTTCAACTCTGAGGCCAGGATTGTTGTGAGGTGCTGTGGTGGAAAGGGACAGGACGTTGTCACATGGCTTTCTGTAGATGTGATGGAGAGGGGCAGAACACAGGAGGTTCAACCTAAACATAAGGAAAAACTTCTTTACTGTGAGGGTACCAGAGCCCTGGACCAGGCTGCCCAGAGAGGTTGTGGAGTCTCCTCTGGAGACATTCAAACCTGCCTTGATGTGTTCCTGTGTGATATTCTCTGGTGATCTTGCTCTGGCAGGGAGTTGGACTGCATGATCTTCAGAGGTCCCTTCCAACCCTGACCATGCTATGACTGTGATTCTGTTGCCTCCTGGATAAGAAAGGTGTTTTGCTGCCAAGCTGTCGAGCACAATTCTCAGGACGCAGAGGAGTGAAGGTTGCCTCTCTCCCTTCTCCAGCCAGCTCACAGCCCCGTCCCCGTTATCTTTACCAGCATCCTCCACCTGCCTTGGGGCATGACTCTGCCCTTGCCATGGGTCTGCACTAGCTGTCCCTTGCTGATGAGCAATGGTTCCCATCCATAGGTGTTGCCTTTTGCTTTTTGGTGGCATGCAGGGGAGCAGCAAGTTCAAAGCAATGGTGAGAAGCATTTTCACAGTGCTGGCCCCAGGGCTGATCCCCTGGGAGATTCCTCTTCGATCCCATGGAGCTTTTAATATTGAAAAAGCAGCAACAATTCACTGTGGTGCGGGGGACTGGGTTGAGGCCCTTTGGAAAAGCTGCAGAAAGAAAGATAATTTGGGGATTGGAGAGGAAAGCGTTCACCTGTTCCCCTTTTAGCGCCCCTGCGTTGGCTGTGCTGCCCTGGCAGAGGCTGGGTCCCTGCGAGCGCCAATGCATCCCAGCGAGCTGCCACACAAACACCATCAAAGGACTGGCATGGGTGTCTTCTGCAGCAGCTTTCTAGGTTTTACTGGGCTATAAAATCCAGCGATGAGGATATAAAAACAAATCTGTGATGGACTTAGCAGAGAGCCAAAGCAAGCGGGGAGAGAAATGATGAAAATGAGAAAAAGGGTTATGAGTGAGGGATGATGTATCAGCTCCATGTCAGAAGGAACAGATTTTGAAATATCTGTGAAGAGCATAAAACTGGTTTAGTCATTAAGAAAAAAAAATAGAAAAAGAAAGGAAAAAAAGAAAAGAAAAAAGCCTGATAAAAATGAATAAAGGAGGGAACTTCAAAGCATAAATTTCCTGACTGTGTGACACTGATGTTTTGAACAGTTGTTCTGTGTGAGATAGCAGCAGTGATTTTAATGAACTTTAAAGAGCAGTATAAATAGGAACAAACAAAGAAAGGCGATCGCATTAGCACAGAGCTAGGCACTGAGCTAATTGCCTGAACAGGATTTAAATGGCAGGTTATTATTTTTTTATTTACGTGTTTAAACCTATTCTTCTATTTGGGCTTAAGAAAAGAGAATAAAATAAACTCAAGCATCTCAGTTTGGATTTTCAAGGGAATCAAATGCATGCTGGATTTCCATGAAGTACTCGAGCTGCCGAGCCAAAGGGCAGTGAAATGGGTGTAGCAAAGAAAGGGGGAGCCTTTTGTTGGCCTATAAGGGGGTGGGGTGTGTAGGAGAATTTTTTTTAGTTTGATGCACAATCTCCCTCTGATGTTTCAAATGGATTTCACAGTGTGGCTGCACGGGGACTTGGAGGATCAGAACCATCAGAAATGGGAAAAGACAGGTCACCTTGTACTTGGAGTGGGTCATCCTAGGCTGGAGACTTTCTGGTGCTTTGGATTTTCGGATTAGAGCATTTGTTTGTACTCAGGCTCACTGCTTGCCTTTCTGCGTGCTGTAGCTCAGGGCTAGATGCCCCCACCACTGCTGGATGTGCAGAAGGACCTGCCAGGGCAGGCGAGGGTGCTCTGGTGTACAGCAACCTGCTCCTTGTCTTGGCTACCAAGAGATATCATTGATGCCTGCTTTCCTGGCTTGATATACTCGCCTGGAAGAAAGTCAGCTGTGTCACAGACCACATTTGCTTGTGGGTCTGACATTTCTTGTCGAAATTTTCTCACCTGTTCTACATTTAGTGGACTGAGACCCATCACTGGGGAGATGTGCAAAGGGAGCCAGCCCTGAATATTTGCAGGGTTTGAAAGCATTCTGAGCTGTATAAGTGGGCTGTCTTGTTAGAGGAGATTTGTGGTCTTTCAAGAACTGCTAAGAAGGTTAATTAAAAATTATAATCTCTAATTGGGTACATGACTGGAAAACCAATGTCCTGTGTACCTGAGTGGTACAAATTCAGGTTGCAATCACTGCTTTCTAATTCCCATCCCAGCTTCCCCCTTGAAGACTCCAAAGTTTTGACCCACTGCAGGTGTTGAAGAGCTCGCCAGCTCTCCCCAGGGCCCATCATGGCCCTTCTGCTTGTCAAACAGCTTTCTTCTGCACTGGTGAAGAGGTTCACAAACCACAGCCACTGCTCTCACTGTCACCTGCAGCGCAGTCAGCTTCTTTATGTGCCATTTCTCCCCTGAAGAGGTACTTGCCATGCAGTGTGTTTCTGTGCTGACCCCCTATGATCCTTGGATTTTTGGCCAAAAACCAGCAACTGGAGGAGGGAGTAATCTCTCTGATATGTTAACCACTGCTCTGGTCGTGGGTCAGAACAGTAGAGTCTGGAGAAAATCCAACCCATCTCCATCAGCTCTTACAGCTGCCACTCCCGATCATCATTTTCCTTCTTAGATTAAAAAGCAATGTGGATTCAGAAACCTCCAAACAAAACTGTCCTTCAGTGGAAACGTGATTTATCCTCAATTGACTCCATATTTGTTTTAAATTAAAATTCTGGAGGAGTCCATGTGCTTTTCATATTTATTCTTCCTCACCACGAGAGGGACTGGCCCAAGATGGACCTTTCTGAGCTGCTCAGATGGCTGCATATGAGAGTGATGACAATTATCAGCACTGAGATTACGGGATTTGGGTTAAGAAAAGAGGGAATTAAGGGAGGAAAAGGCAGAAGGAAGGCAGAGGAAGAAAGGAAAAACACTTCAGTACCTTTGCTTGCAGCCTAGGAACAGCTTGCGTTTGCAGTCCATTAGCTTCTGTTCCCTGCTTTATTTTTAGTGACCATCGTCTCAGATACCATGAGAAGTCTTTTTAAGTGTGTGCACAGTTGGAGGAAACAACCCAGCCTAAAGCAGAAAAGAAACCACACAATTTTGCCAGCTTCTAGAAACCAGTCTGAATTGATTGAACGCTTGCTCAAGGTTGCCGAAGGTTCAGAGATTATAAAGGCTCTTGCAGCGCTGTTTGTAGAAGAACTAATGGGTCAGGCTGTTCTTTTTGGCTGTGCTGAAGTGTGCGTTTCTGGGCCAGGCGCTCTGACTTTCTTAGTGCCAAACTCCTGATGCAGGCAGTGGGGCTGTCATTTGGGAAGTGCCTGGCCTGAAGCTGTTGATTGCCCGCTGAACGATTCAGGTGGGCTACTCAAAACGGGCACGTCACAAATTGCTTTTGCAGACCTGTGCCTGGATGTGCTGCACCTGGGGGCTTCCGTTTGCTGAACCTGGGTGCTCCACTTTACGAGTCCTTGTTCTGGTTCAGTGGAGATCATGGCCTGGGTTTTCTCATTAACATCAGCAAGGAGAATTGGTTTGATATGGGTTTATTCACCAGGAGATAAGGACTCACTTCTTTACTGTGAGGATACCAGAGCACTGGACCAGGCTGCCCAAAGAGGTTGTGGAGTCTCCTTCTCTGCAGACATTCGAACCACTGGACATGTGGTAATCCTGCTCCGGCAGGGGTTGGACTGGATGATCTCCAGAGGGCCCTTCCAACCGCAACCGTGCTGTGATTTATTCTGTGATTCTGTGACTAAACACCTTTCCTCGCCATGTCTGAATGGTGATTTGCAGCATTGACTTTGCTCTTACCTAATCTTGGTGCCATTCAGAACAGCACCTGCTCACAAAAACCTCTCTGAATTTCCCAATCAGCAGTTCTGTGGTAGTGGGGCACAGAGAGTTTTTAATGCCGTACTGAGAGACAATGAGTTCAGACCCAATGATTCGTAACAGGAGACCCTGTTCACCCTCCTCCAGCCCCCAACCCATTCTGTTCTGCAGCGGTCACTGGAGCTGCAGCTGGGGAAAGGCCAACTCCGTTCCTGTGCTTTGGCTGAGAACATGCCCCGAGGTGGGTGAGGTTTCAGCAAATGCAGGTTTTTCTGAGCTTGTGCAAACTCTGACTTTACAAAAGCTTGTAAATTGCCCACATTTTCTCAAGGGCAGCCACAAGGACACCCCCCCCCAATAAAAAGCCTGCTCCAAAGTGGGAAAGGTGATGAGGAATTTTAAAGGAAAAAATTGCTTGAACTGTTTAACTTAGCTGAAGAATGTTATTTTTGCTTCTATTCTCATCCCAGAAAGGGTCAGGTCACTTTAGATATAAATTTAAAGAGAAAATATTGCTGGACTCAGATTGTTCACCTGTAAAATCTCATCTCAAATCGTTAAAGTTTGGCAAAGTTGTGTAAACAAGTGAGTGTGAGAAGCGTTCAGCAGTTTGAAAACTTGATAGTGTATTGCAAATATTCACAAGCAATTACATCAAAATAACAAGTTTTAAAGCATATTAAGAAGATTTATGGTTAAAATAGGCAAGAATTTAGGTTGTTGCCTTGTGTAAATGTAGATACAATCGCCTTTCATTTCATGGTCACCCACTATTTTTTTCAGATACACTATCGGAATATTGTCAAGCGTTCAGTGGTCAGAGGTGAAGAGCCTGGGTAAGGATGTGCTATAGGATGTTTATGCTGCTCCTGAGAAACACTCCATCGTTCACTGACAGCAGTATCTTGGGACTCTTTTATCAGGAATGTAATAAGCCAGATATATGGCAAAATTCAAAACATATTTGGTTTGGACCTCTGAGGTCTGGAGCTCTGCAATTCCCTGCCAAAGCAAAGCTGTCCCAAAATTGACCTGAAGAAACTTCTTACACATTTTGGTGAGGTCCTGGAAGTTCAGAATAGCAGAAGTGAGAGGCAGCTTTCATCTGTTAAATGGTCTGTGCTTTTTTAAAAAAAGCGAACTATGAAATTAATATTGAACCCGATGAATTCCCAAATACTTTGTTATCTCTTGCTCTTTTTCTTGTTTGTTTGTTTCAGTCATTACAATCCTTTTTGCCCCATGGAAACTGAGTCTGTTCCACTGGTCAAAACAAAGTAGTTCTGTATTATTCTGACACCAAAAACATAGTAATGAAATGAGCGGAAATCAGATTTTTCTTCAGTGGATTACTGAGAGGCAAACTTAAAATGGTATTAC
The DNA here is from genome assembly GCF_000695765.1 of Mesitornis unicolor. NCBI lineage: Eukaryota > Metazoa > Chordata > Aves > Mesitornithiformes > Mesitornithidae > Mesitornis > Mesitornis unicolor. Next base: position 68,717 of record NW_010187396.1, on the reverse strand, counting down.
AAATAATACTTCGTAATCACAATGGGAGTGATGAGCACCCTTAATCATGCCTTGCAGCTACGTTTGTTAATAAGAAAGCAGAGTAGAGTAGTACTGTGACTTTTTTCGTATTATTTTTAATGTAGCCTATGGTTTTCAGGCCAGATTTTAAGATGGAGCAAACAGGCTTCGTTGCCTCCAGTGTAAATAGGCTGCTTTACACTGGCCAAGCCTCTGACCTTGTTTTGCTTTAAAAAAGCTTTTACCCCCCTCAAAGTCTTGCAGTATGGAAGGAGAGCGGATCTGTGGGACTCTGGGTTGTTTCAATTGAAACTCTGTGCATTAATCATAGGTTTAACACACTAAATGTTTCTAATTAACATCCAGCTTAAAACCACATGTGCTTTAGCCCACGTTCAAATGCTGGAGCTGCACAGGTAACCTCAGGAAAACCATGACCAGATGGCAGGACATGGCTGAGCCAAAAATCAGGCAAGGCATTTGTCTGCTTTAAGGGCAGCAGAAGCCAGAGCAGTGGTTGCATATGGTGCATGTGGCCCATGTGGCTTCTGGAGTGACCGGCACTGATTTTTCTGGGAGAGTGGAAAGACATTACAGTGGTTAGTAAGTGGGGTAGGCCAGAGACGTGGTAGATGCCCCATCCCTGGAAACATTCAAGATCAGGTTGGATGGGTCTCTGAGCAACCTGATCTGGTTGAAGATGTCCCTGCTCACTGCAGAGGGGTTGTGCTGGATGACCTTTAAAGGTCCCTTCCAGCCCAAACCATTCTGTGATAGCAGCATCAGCAAGGGTGGATTCTATTGGTATCTTTTGGATACTGCCAAATCGTTTTCTCTCTCAGCTCACAAAAATAAGGTTTGCTGCGGCCAGGCTGGTGGCTTCGCTGGTCTTATGTCTGCTCCAGTGGTGAAGTCAGCCTTGTATCCTTTTAGTGCTTTTAGTGCCGTTCCTGGAACTGCAGCATCTAGGGAAAAGCATTTGAAAATTGCACATCATTAGCATGCCGAAGAGGAGGTAATGTATGTAAAGCATTTGACCTCCTTCTGGCTCCTGTGGCTAGGACAAATTCTGATCTCATTTGCAGCAATGCAAATCCAGAGTATCTACATTAAGCACATTAAGTTTAGTGGAGTTACTCTGAGTTTATACTGCTGCACCTGGTAAATGGAAGATGTCACTAACAGCCTTTTCATGACCCAAGGGAAGGAAGTAATGAAGGCAACCTGCAAATGAAAGGATGAAAACAGTTCCCGACAACAGGACTCTCGCAGGGGCATGAAATTTATTGGGAGTTGCTGCATGCTCAACGTTGTTTAAACCCAGCTCACGCTTTTGGTGCTGGAAGCATGGAGTTGGGAACCTTACTACAGACATCAAGTTTTTAAAACATGTCAAAGGCTACCTGGAGAAAAGTTTGATTACGGATTGATAGAGCAGTTGGAAAAAAGTTAAAGTATGGGGAAAGGTGACATTTTAATTTCTTGTTTTCCCTCCTTTTTTCAAGAAGGAATGGAAGATAGGGAATACTTCAAAAAAACCTGAAAGAAAATAGAAGAGAAGGAGGAAAGGAAAAACTAAAGCCAGTTTCATGCAAAATTAGTCAGAGGAATTAAATATTCCCCCAAAATAACATTTGCCGCATTTTTAAGTTCTCTGTCTGCACATGTGCATCACTGGTGAAAGATCCACCACACATTTCCGTTTGGCTAGTCCCCCCACACACGCTCCAAATCCAGTATCACTAACTATTCTCAGTATTACAGTCATTTTATTTTTTTCCAAATATACAGAAAATTCAAAACATCTGGAAACTAAGGACTTCTTTGTGTGCAGTGTTTCCAGTCTGAGTCCCAGCAAGCCCAGAGAACCTGTGCTTTCCCGGCGGTGGATGCGGCGGAGGGACTCAATTAACACGATGGAGGAGCCTGTCTCAGCTGTTGGATGCACCTTGGAGACACTTGCATTTCCTCATCAGGTTTTCATGGGAGACTGCCAGATATAGTGTCAGCTTTCTCAGAAAAAACATAGTTGCTCTGTTGCCCACACGCGTTGAATGTTAATATATAGATGATTGATTGCAAAAATATTTAAGGTTCCAGTGAGACCCTTTATTCATCCATGCAGAGAGGCAAGAAGGGACCTTTGGCTCCGTGGCAGGGTTTATCCATCTTGCTGGATGCCTGTCCTTGTGGCGAGGAGGAGGGAAGAGATGTGGAGTGGAGAGAGGCAGTTCCTCTCCCTTTGTGTGGATTGCTCTGGTTTGGGTCCCCGTGGTCAGACACACGCGGACCCTTCACGTTGTCATTGGGCAGCCCTGTCTCTGCTGGGCATGTGCAGATTGGCAAAAGAAACTGCCTTTGAATTTGGGATGGGGGAGTCCTGCTGTGAAATGAAATGTGGAGAGTGGAGTAAGAGTGAGTTGATGGGGGCCAAAAGGTTCTTTTCTCATTCACCAGGGCCAGACTCCTCTTCCTAAACATAGATGCCACCAGGTGAACAAATGGGCCCCAGCTCCCTGCAGACAGAGACCAGCCCACTGTGTGGTTCCTCATCTCCTAAGGTACCTAAAGTAATCAGATATTAGCCCTGAAAGTGCTGTTTTTTCTCTGTTTCATGCCTCCTTTTTTTCTTCCAGGCTGTGGCTGTGGTCAGCTACCCTCTGTGTTGGTTTTCTCCTCCACACATCATGCCATGAGGTTCGATTTCAGGACAGGCTGAGTCCTCGACTGCTCTCTACATGCTGCTCAGGTCTCATTCCAAAAGTGCGTAAACCCTCTCATTTGTCATTATTAGGCTTAATTTGGACAAAAATGCCACTGATTAGATCTTTCTTGCAGGATCTGGTTGTCAAATAGTTTTAAATCACAAACCAGTTTGTCACTTTAGATTCTTAGAAAATCCATGCTGTGCTTTACAACTTGGTAAGTCTGGGGAGTATGCACTGGGATTTTCACACATGCTATTGCTTTCTACGCAGGCGGAAACCCATAGCTGGTGAAAATCTGCGGCTACATTTATTAGGAGGTTCTGGAGCTATTTCTGCATTTCCTTGCTGATGCCAGGTAAGAATTATCCAGCTGAAACTGTTGCAGGTGTTTGGGAAGAAAAGGGATGTGATTGACCGTATTTCCCAAGCGCAAAGTTGTAAGTGGTTCATGCTAAGCAGCACGATTCCTGTGTCCCATGGGATGCCTTGCCATGTACTTGAGGAGCACTCCTCTGTGTAAGCAGTGATGGCAGAGAAGGAGGGAAATAACATTAGCTTGTGATAATCGAGATCATGAAAATTAGTAGGCATTTGCTGTACAAATGTTGTTTGACTGAATTTCCTCTACAAGTTAGTTTGACAGGCCTGGAAGCCAGTTTTACATGCAAGTGTTTCTGTTTGCTCTCTGCATGGCTTTTTGCAGCAGCTGCCAAAGACCTGATGAGCTCTGGGCATGGGTATATTTCTCAGGTCTCATGCTGCAGAACATGTCAATCACTGGCAGCTGCCCACCTGTGAAAGGGTTTGATGGGTCCTGTACCATCAGTGGGCTTTTAATGCAATGCTCTCAGAAATGAGGTGTGTCTGTGCTGGCCCCTCGTTTGACCAGTCCTTGGTATTTTTTTACCGGGTTAAGGTAATACACCTCCCTCTCACATTGATACAGTTATGTTTCTTTACAAGGAAAGTAAAAGAAAACAGTCAGCAGTGCAGAATAAATGACAATTTAACAAAAGCCTTGCAACATTCAGCTATTATGTGCCGGAGGTCTGGAGCAGCCCTCCAAAACTGTGCCAATGTGCTCTTAAAAGAGGAGTGAGGTTCCTTCAACAGAGAGTAGAGTTGGTTTCTGCCGTTGTGGTGTGATTACTTAACTGACCTCATTGTGATGAATGGAAAACAGCTCTGTTGGCTGGAGTCAGATATGGTCCAGGCTGTATCACAGACCCTGTAATTTTGGGAACTGAATTTATCGCAAGATGCTTTAATGTAAAGTATATTAGGAAGAAGCAGGCCAGAGGTCCCGTATACCTCTTGCATTTATGTGAACACCACATCTGCCAGGACTTAGTTGAAGCAGTTATCTCAAGGAAGTGGTTGGCTCTTTCCTGCCTGTGTCTGGCCCAAATCCAAAAGCACAAACGAGACTGAAGAAGTAGTGGGTGACTGCGACCACTTTTATTATCTTTCTGTTTATGTCCATCTTGTAGATTAGCTTGAGTTGTTCAAAGCAGTACGAGAGGCTGAAACCCTCTGTGCATGTTGAAGGTGTTGTTAGAAGGGGCTGTGATGCTGACTAGCAGCAGACTGAAAAGGCTGAGCTTCTGCTGATACCCAATTAGCTGATTATCCCAAAGGGAATTGAAAATGAAGGTTATCTTTCAACTTGTGATGAGCTTCCAGATAAATATTCAACATGCATTTAATAAGACAGTTTTATGCATTATTTAAGTATCAATTGATGGGTAGAAGACAAAACACTACACTACTGATTCTGAGGTCTGAAAGGCAAGGGCAGAAATCTGGTGAATGAATCGTTAAAGGAGATTTGTATCACTCATTTTGCTGGATTATTATTTACACAGTAATTATGAAAAGAATTTTAGCAAGAATTCATTTCTGCATTTTGGTTGTTTGGGGATTTCTTGTTTTTAAAGCTCATCTGGTCCAACCCCTGCCATGGGCAGGGACACCTCCCACCAGCCCAGGCTGCTCAAAACCGTGTCCAACCTGGCCTTGAACACTTCCAGGGAGAGGGCATCCACAACTTCTCCGGGCAACCTGTGCCAATGTTTCACTATTCTAGGAATTTCTTCCTAATATATAATGCAAATTACCCTCGTTCAGTTTGAAACCATCACCCCTTGTCCTATCGCTCCATGCCCTCGTCAACAGTGTCTCCCCATGTTTCCTGTAGCCCCTTCCGGTACTGGACGGCCGCTTTAAGATCTCCCTGAAGCCTTCTCTTCTCCAGGCTGAACAACCCCAATGAAACATCATTGAAACTCTTCTCCTGTGGGATAACTGAGAGCAGTATCAACATCGCAGCCCTGGGAGCCACCACTTGGTTAATTAAATAAACCAGTGACCTTCGAGACATGAGGGAAAACAAGTGTGAAAGGAGGAGAGAGGGTTTTCTCTCCGGTGGTTCGTTCTTCAGCTGCCAGGCAGGGCTGAGCTCCTCCCGGCAGCTCAGGGTAGGCTCTGTTTTCCCTAACACCCCGTGGTATTCTAAATATTATTTTATGCATGTCTTTAAAACAAAAAAAAAGGCAAAAAAAGAAAAGGTGCTAAAATAAAAACAGGGGCTGTCCTGATTTGTGGTACTTCCTTTTTCAGCTCTCTCTGTTAACAAATCTATTAATCTAGTTGGGATTATTTGTCTTTCCTCTTACAAAATGTTTTTCCCTCTGAAGGAAAACCTGCCAATGTATTATTAAAGGAAGGTCAGATCCCAGTGCCCTTTTCCTTGTTGATTCAGTGTTTGGAGAGAAAACAGGTGATTTTTTTTAAAAGGATGCTGTTGAGAAATAACAACTTGAGTTTGCTTTTTTCCTCTAATTTTCCTTCTCTCTTTCACTCAGTACAACATGACCTATTTTCTGTATATATGTGGTTTCCCAGCCTAATTTATCTAGTACTGTGTATGTGCATTTTCATTACTTTTAAGAAAGATTGTAGCTCCATTTTAATTGAAAAATCACCTGTTTTATTGGAAATATAAATAATTGTAGATTTTTTTCCTTATCTTTATGGAGATTTGTCTTGAAGCCTTTATTTTGTATCTGGTATTTTGATAGTCCCTTTAATTTGGTGCACAGACCTATATTTCTTAATGACTTTAAACGATCTCAAGCATATAAAAAAGGTATATTTTTCAAAAGCTCAGAACTAGAACTCTGAATAATTGATTTTTTTTTACTTTTGGTTGTTAAACTAAAAAATGTTTCTTAATTTCTTTCTGACCACACTAAGAGGAAGATTATTCAGCAAAATAAACAGAATACCCTAAATGTTTCGTTTGATTCATTTTGGCTCAGCTGCATGCTCTGAAACCATTTCAATCCCTCTTTAAATATTAAATGTTGATGATTTTTTGAAACAAATGTAGTTAGGAAGGAAAACTTTAAACATTTCAAAATGTCTTCAAAATACTGCGTAGGAACAATTTTTCTTTTCCCAAATACACCCTATTATTTTCTCCCTTAAAGAAGTTATGGCCTCTTTCTTACGTAGTAGTTATCTTTCTTATGTAGTAGTTACTATGTTCCCATCTCTAGTTGCTATAGACTCCTTAAAAAAAACACTAAAGAAAAAGAGACACCTCTGGAAGGTGATCCAACCCTTCTGCCTTTCTGTAATAACCACAGGTATAGCCTCCTAAATTCTTTTCTTTCCTGTGGTTAAGGTCAGAGAGGAGGACCTCAATCCTATGGATGTGCAATGTGAAGTGTAGTGTATACGTATGTTTAGGGTGTAAATGCATTGCATTACACAGAGAGGCACTGGGAAACAGTGGGGTTCGTAAGTGCAAGGCATTAACATCATGAGCAATATGTAGATTAGTCTATATTAACAACCGCCTTCATTTAGATGAAGTTGATGAGCCAGCAGAGGAGACTTCTCTGCAGAGCGAGCATTTTACCAGTGACCTTGGTGGGGCAGGAGAGGTCGTGCAGTGAGAGATGGCAATGCTGGTAAGGGCTCTTGGTGCTTTTAAGGTGGTGCAGGTATGCATTAATACCAGTGCTTCATTAAAGTCTCAGCAGGGTCATTCCATCCTTCCATCCTCTTAACGAGAGCTGTTTTGCTATTTCTGCTGGATATCCTAAAATACCACATAGTGTTTTGTATTCAGGAGTGGATAAACTAATTCTTGTAGGAAATACTTAGAGATTCGGATAGTCTAAGGCACGATGGAAAATAATTAAACTCAAGGTGTCATATTTTTATCGTGGGATCTTTGTGTAAGTGTCTGTAAAATGTGAGTTTGCTGCTTATTTTGGAAGAAGGGCTAACAGTGTTTTTATTATCTCTGAGCATGCTAAGCTGACTCAGTGTAATGTAATTAATGAGGCCATCTTCCATTAGAGGACAGTGGTGAGAGCTATCGCTAATTACTTCTCAGGCATCGGAGAAATACGGCTGAAACAGGAGCTCTCAGTGCCCAGAAGATGGTGTAGGAAGATGTTGATTCTTTGCAAGTCATCAGCTGCAGCATCATGTGCTTTTGGTTATCACTGCAGAAACTGCTGCTGCTGGTGATCGAGCGAGCACAAAAGAGAGCAGATAAGGTTGCTGCTGCCTGCCCAGAGCGCGAGCCCCAAAGGACTTTCTTGACTCAAGGAGCAGATATTTGCTCACACCAACATATCCCCTCTCCACTGTCAGTATTTCCTTTGGTCATGCTTGGACTTCTGAGGACAGCCAGGGCCGTCTGAGGACAGCCTGAGTGCAAGCCATTGCTCCCGAGTGAGGATGTGCTTGATGGACAGTTTTGTTCTTTGCAGTGGCAGGAGTGGACTGGAAGGTCAGTGCTGGTAACCTGAGCCAAAAAGCACTGAAATGGGATAAGGAGGTGTTGAATCACTACTGGCTTCCCTCCATGTCAAACACAGGAGAAAATGCTACTGTTTTGTAAACCTTTCCCAACTTCTCCGTAATTGAACTTACAAGTGGTGTGGCCTGGAAGAGACTCTTTATTATTCCCTCATCCATTTGTTCAGAGATACGGACATCTGAGTGCTGGAAACATGTAAGGCCTCATCTAGCCTGACCTTCTGTACAGCAGGCTATAAAATTTTGTCCATTAACCTCACCACTGAGCCCACTAACTCATTTCTGGCTAAAACATCTCTTCCACTCTTGGTCTGAAGAGACCATGTGGTGGATAATCCACCATTTCCCTTAACAGTTTCTTTTAACAGCAAGGCTGTCTCCATTTAAAGCAGTAATTATCCCTGCTGCTCCTGTCATGTATCTGATCCAGGGTTCACTGTAGTTTGTCATCTGCACATGTGAAGGTCAGAACTAGGCTGGGAGATTGCTGCAGGTTAGGAGGGAGATGGTCTGGGTAGAGGGGATGCTGTATGAGAAGTCTGAGGTGTAAGGTCTCATGTGTATGACCATAGTTTGAGTGGTAGCCCTCAGTGCTGTGGTTTGTTGGTGGCTCGGTGAGGGCTTAGGCCAGTAGTGGTGACCCAGGGGGCTGCGGTGGTGTTGGCAGAGCTGAACTGGGTCCTGGAGGAGTTGCTGAAGCTCTGCAGAGGATGCCTGATCGCTGCATCAGCTGCGCACAGCATCGCAGCTGATTCAGCAGGTTCCTGCTGGGTTGCTTCAGTCAAACTAGATTAAAAACTGCAGTGTTCCCCCAGGCCCTCCCTGGCTGCAGTACTTTTCTGTCTTTCTTATCACAAGCCCTAAGTTCACTCACAAAATCGTTCAACCCCTTGTTTATCTGCTTTCTTGTGCTCCATAATTACTTCTCAGACACTGCTGAGACAGCAAAGCCTGGTTCAGGAGACCTCCAGCACAGCCCATGGGGAAACATCAAGCCCCCTCTGTGTCGGGATGTGCTTTCTGCAGAGGGACTGTGGGAGTCCATGGGTAGATTTGCCTTTCTCTGTGCTGAACAAATACAGTGGGGTGCAGCCTGCTCCATGCTTTTGTAGCTCTGCCTGAGCAAAGGAGCAGCAGCCCGCTGACTCCAGCAAGGTGAGCAATATTTCACTGGGGAAAAACTGGGGGTGAATATTGTGACAGGCAGCCTGGTAGCTGGAGGTTGCCTCCTGAACAGCTTTGAATTGACCGTCTCTGTTTGCAGAGTCTGTTTTTTCAGGGCTTGTCATTTTTAGGGCACTGATTTTAATGTGTTTTCTTTGGTTGGCGATTTGACAGTGGAGGAATTGGCTCCAAGAAGGAATGGCATTCCTTGGACTTTCACCGCAGCATGTCTTGACCGGAAGCTCTGGCTGTCAGTGGTACCCAGAGTGAGTTTTGTTGATCAAAACCGTTCCTTGGATCCCTCCCATGCAAGTGCTGAAAGAATGAGCCATTTGTTTGGAGAATTGTCTTCCCCATGGACTTGTGCCATTTTGAGTGAAACCATCTCAAACACCACACACAACTCTCATGGACATTGCACACCACCATGGCAAAGAACAGACTTGGAAGTTCACAAACTGAGTAGAGTTTGCCAGATAGTTGTGAGCTGTTGGATAGGCGAAATAGGGAAATGTTTGCAACTGGTTGCTCATGAAACCCTTTGAGGAACTCCAGAGCCTGTGATTCCCTCCTTTCTGACAAACCAATTTTTAGCAGGTCAGTGTTTGCAGCTGGAGCAATTTCACTGGGTGATGCTTATTGGCAAAGCACAGAGTTTATGACACTACAAATGGGACAGTGGCTTATGTTCTCTTCTTGGATATGTGTTGGACGATACCTCAGCTGTAATGGGATGAGCCAAGGTCTGGAATGAGTGGCAGGCTTAAAGAGCTCAGTTTGGCTTACTGAAAAGAAAGTTTGGAGGCAATGTGATTGTGGTAGATAATGCCCTGCACCAGAAGATTTCTGATGTGTAACAGGTATAAGAAGATCCAGTGGATGGAAGTTGAAGTTAGGTTGGAAATAAGACAACTGTGGAGCAGCACCATAATTACCCAGTGAAGCAGCTGACCAAGGCAAGGGGGAAATT
>NW_010187396.1:35948-59005 GCF_000695765.1 Mesitornis unicolor | reverse complement strand
TGGATGCTTCACGTTGAGCCTGGTTATCTTCCTGGAAGGGATGCTCTAGTTCAACCACATGTGAGCTGGATAACATTACACACTGATGGGAAAAACAAACTGAAAAATGCTGTGCTGCATCTTTTCACACACTGGGCAGCTTTCCCTTGTGTTGCTGCGCTCACTGCAAAACCAGTTATTGCACCACTGAAAGGCAGTAGCTGCTCTGGGCTCTGCACCTTTTAAAAGTTACTTTAGTTGCCATGCAGAGGGCTGGGTCTGTGCTCCTTAAATGGAGAGAGCTGGATACCTATTGCAAGGACAATTCGGAGCACTTCAGTTTGATGCTGTAAGTAGACACATTCAGCATCTTTCCAACATGTGAGGTGTGGGAAAGATGGATATGTGGTGTGGGAAATGCAGATATGTGGTGTGGCTGGCCAACTTGGAAATCGGGAAGTAAAGACAGACCGATTGCGCTAAACAGAGAAGTTGCTTCTTTTGGGTTTTTTTTTGTCCTGGAAACCAAAATATTATTGGGACAACTGATTTGTTTCATTTTACCCTAATGTTTTGCTTCATTTTGGGGTTATTTTTTGACTTGTATGTTCAACTATTTTTCTTTAAAATATTATTCGCTTTTAGACAAGCAAACAAAAATGTCACTTTGAAATGAAACAGTGAAAAGTCTGTTTCTTAAAACTGGCAAAACGATGAGGTTGTCAGCTCTGTGCCAGGTATCACCTTCTCTCTCTCCCAGCTGTCTGTGCGCTGAAGTCTGCTTATGAGCGCTGATGTAACCTCGGCGCAGCCAAGGCAGCGATGCTCTCACGGGGATCGATGCCAGGTTTTATATCGCATGCATTTCAGGGCTGTAGTGAAACTTTGGGAGTGTGGGCAGTGCTGTGCAGCCAAGCAGGTGCCATCAATGCACCCAGCAGTTGCATACGCACTTTCCTGGTGGGAACAACGTTGGTTTTGTGTGGCAGGACTGCCTACAGTCCCTGTTGCGGTCGTATGAGGCAGCAGAGCTGCACACCCAGGACCAAAATCCATATCTGTACAGTGTGTGTAGTGTTTTTCTCCCTAAAGGCTTAGCTATGATAAGGCAAGGTGGAACGGGACATAAATCTCATTCAAATAGCTATGGTATGATGCTGTGTTTTTCCTTTTTCTCTTTGTGGTATTCCTCTCAGTTCATCAGTTTTATAGCTGGGGCTTGGAAGGGCTCTGTGCCTGATTCTTGTTAAAAGTTGCAGATATCTGTTAATGTCGGGCAGCTGCTGTGGCTGTCGTAGCGTTTCTGGGCTGCACGTCAGTGTAAAGGGATTTGAATAGCACAGTTCCATCTGAGGGGCTGTCTTGTTAATTCTGGTGTATTGGATGACTCCTGGAAGCAGTTTTCCTGTGCTATCACAAGGGTTTGTAATAAATCTTAATGAGGCACCCCTGCTATGATAAATCATTTGTTTCTCTAGTAGGATCTTGGCTTATGATCCCCAGGGAAAAGGGGAGGAACCTCAAACCCTGTGTCAATACGGTGTTAGCGGTTACCTGACTGTTTACGATCCAGCTAGAAAACGGTGCAGCAGTCACCCAAAATCCCCAGGACATTGTCTGCAGTTTGTAAAAGTCAGTGCTTGCTTCCCAAGGCAAACAACTGCTCATGAATGAGATGCTTTGTCTTAACCCAAGTCCGTTAGCTGGAGGGATCCTTACCTCTCCCTACCTCTTGTGTTAAAAAGGATCCAGGAGAGAGTTACAACCAAGTCAAGATCTGTACCAGGGGAGGGTTAGATTGGATATTAGGAAAAATATATTTACTGAAAGAGTGGTCAAGCACTGGAACAGAAATTTCCAGGTGAGGAGGCACAGGAAGCACAAGACAAATGGGCTTAGAGAGATCTCTGTGAGCTGAGAGATGTGTAAATTAACATCATTGTTAATTTGCTTTTCCCTCAAGAGAGATGGCAAAATTCATGGGTGTCAGTCACTGGTGCGATGGAAGACACATTCTGTCAGAAACGTGTCCATGTGGTCTGGTTGGCCAGACACGTACAGGGTTATTTTTAATTCATTAGTGTATGACCTCTTGAGTGAAACATTTACATGGTTTGTGACTAAAAAAAGGTCCTAAAGGATCAGATGTATAACCTGTTGAAGTGTACCCAAGTCTTTAGTTGACTGCAGTAGGCTCTGAATCAAGCCTTTAAGTAACTATTAGCTTGGAACCCTCTGACAGGATGGTGTAAGTGCTCTGCTGGTACAATACAGGTTGAACAAAGGTGACATGGTGATAACTCCCAAGAAGACGGGGTTAGATTACAGTCGTCTGCATTGCTCAGTTAATGGATTCAAGCCAGCAAAATTATCTTAATCCAGGCAACTGCTTTGGTGTAATCCTGTAAGTGGGTTAAACTTGTAGGATGGCAAAGATTCATCCCGTTAAACTTGGGAACTTAACTATGACATCTTAGAGTGGCATCACCCTTCACAGTGGAGAGAAAGGCAAATGACCGGGGAATGATCTGGATTTTAGTGGTCTCACTGCTTTGGTAGCTCCCTTTTTTTTTCCTCGGGATGAAGGGAGAGCTGAGGGAAGTGCCTACTGTTTGGTGGGAACAATCTGGATCTGCAGCTTGGAGGGAATGAAATCGGAAAGAGCCTGAGAAATATTGCAGAGTTATCTGTCAGTAGGAATTCTAGTGAATTGGTGTGATTAAAAGGGCTGAAGTGGCCTTGGATTGGTTTGAGGGGATTGTTTTAAGATGAAGTCTGATAAACTGGATTGTATGACAAAACAGCAGAATTCCTAGGAGTCGAAAAGCATACCTAATCTGTTGGTATCTCCAATGGGTTTGAAAAAAGATCAGATCAGTCTTTATTTGTACCTTATTTATGTAAGTCTGGTGTTCCCTGGCTCCTTCTGTTCACCTTTGAGATCAGGAAGGAATGGTTTTCTCCCTTGATGCATAATTTGGTTTCTGGTAGGTTTAGGGAGCTCTTCCAGGTCTCTGTAGCCCTGGAGCCTGCAACAAGACAGGGCCTCAGCAGCTCACATTGAACCTTCTGGTGGCATCACACTCACTTTGGTGCCTGACTGTTGCACTCAGTCTCCAAATCTGGGACCAAGAGGAAATCTTCCATTCAGGTTCATTTGGTATTGCTTGGTAGCTACAGCATTTTAGTTTTCTTTCTTTCTTTTTTTTCCCCAGTTTTGTTTGTTTTGCCCACTTAAATAACAAGATCTGTTTCCCATGTTCGCCTCAGAGCCATGTTTAACAAATTCCCTGTTAATGTCCTCCTTGTGTTTCCTTGGTCTGAGGAGGAGCCCTCAGGGAGGACAGCCTCTGCCACACAGTTTCTGCCAGACTTCACGTGAAAGATAGGAACAGAGATGTAAGGGGGTGATGGTAAATAAGGCCTATTTTGAAGGGGAAATGGAGTGCAGGCCTGGGAAGAGTCAGACACAACTCATACTGCTGGAATGCAATTGCTGATGGACTGGTTAAATTTAAAAGGCAATGGGCCAGACCCAGATGTTTAAGAACTTCAGCATGGCTTGAAACTGGCATAGCAATAAAAGGGCTCTTGTTTGAAAATAGTTTCTTTGAGGTTAAAAAAGAGCCCTTTAGAGCAAGCTGCACCATCTGGCATTGAAATACATGAGTCCTGGGCATGGAGATGCAGGGATGTGGCTGTGGTGTGCCACCATTCTTCATGGGTGACGGATCTCCTTCACTCTGCCACTCCAGAACCAAGAGGTATGCAAATCCTCAGTGACTGGTTGAGCGTAGCCATGCTGCTGGGGCTGCAGCCCAGCATCTCAGATGGTGCAGAAGGTGACAGGGAAGCAGTAGTCCCTGTAGGCAGGAGAAGGGATGTAGTTAATGGAGGGCAGTGGAAGCCACTACGTGTGTTACAAGGCTTGGAGCCCCCTAACTCCAGGCATCCGTCTGATAGACATTAAGTACAGGAGAGCCTGTAACCATCCCATTTGTGTCTCTTGCCCATTGTTGGGACATTAAGTACAGGAGACCCTGTAACCATCCCATTTGTGTCTCTTGCCCATTGTTGGGCCCATACCAGACTGAACGCCACTTGACAGACTGAAACTGTTAGTACAGAAGACTCAAAGCATGAAACATTATGGTGAGCTGCCAGTTGAGAGTTGGGGCTTCTTTTTCATGCCTTTAGATGAAAATGTCCTAATGGTCCTAGGAACTTGGTAACACCTGCTGCTGTTTCATAACCATTTTATTTTTTGAGGTAAGCAAGCTGAAGCAGTTGCAGTAACACACGGAAAGCTAAATGCAAAGAAACAGACAAATATTGTGATTTACTACAGAGTAATTAATCATAAGTGGTCCCCTAGATCCCAGAGGAGAAGCTTCTTTGGTGACATTGCAGTAGAACTGTATGGTCAGGCTCAATAATTTGTTGCAGATAAATAAGACCACGGCAGAAGAGGCAGAGCATGCAAGCTCCGTTTTGAAATCGCAGCCTCACCGATGTGAGTGGCAATATTCCCTTCGTCTTTCGGGGACAGCACTTTGCCCCCACGCTTTCTAATGTGCAGCTGGATCTTTCCCAGTGATCCCATTAAGGCTCTTCGGGGAACTGCAGGGAAATTATGTTAAGAAGATAATTATAGGGTAGCCTGGATAAAAAGGCAGGTCAAGAACAATTTGAAGAGTTGGGGAATGAGTTCAGTCAGCTGAAGGGGTGTCAGAAGGTCTCCATTCTCTCCAAGATGTTTTCTCGCTGCCTCTGATGAAACTTTATCTGGTTTTCCCTATTTCCCTGGCACAGAAACCTCCTCTTGCTGTATGTATCCCAGGTACTGGCAGGGCTGGAGTTAGCTGAGAACAGTTGGATTATAGGATTTAGAGACAGATGGGACCTTTTTCATTGTATTTTTTTATGATTAGCTCACAACATAACATGAGAGGCAGTCACGTATTTCATATTCACACAACAAATTATGCATCTAGTATGAAATAGCTCTCGTTTCCCTCTCTGAAATAGAGTATGAATTTCCATCTGGAATATATAATGTGGTTTCCATATGTACAAACAGAGACTTGTTACAAGTATCAAAGCAGAAAGAGCATTTTGGATGATAATGTGCTGTGGAAGTCTCTGTCCAGGGAATGCATGAGTGCTGTCAGTTGGTTCCCAAATCTTAAGGCAGAGACCTAGCACAAGAGTGGGGTTCAAGCCCAGTAGGGACTATGAACCCTGTACCTTCTGGTTAAGGATACAGAGTTTAAGACATTCAGAGCTGGAGTGGGCTGTAATGCCTGAAGGCCAGTCTACCCAGAACTTACGGACAAGAGGTCAAAGCCACTTTTAGATCTGGAAAATACTTGAATTTTCAATTTCCAGAGCTCATCTTAGGTGGATGCTGAGTGCCTGCTTGTGCGTAGTTGG
This sequence comes from Mesitornis unicolor, assembly GCF_000695765.1. Taxonomy (NCBI): domain Eukaryota; kingdom Metazoa; phylum Chordata; class Aves; order Mesitornithiformes; family Mesitornithidae; genus Mesitornis; species Mesitornis unicolor. The sequence goes on along the minus strand of NW_010187396.1, from coordinate 53,593 downwards.
TCAGTGTGTCCTGGAGGATGGGCTCAGGTTCGTGCTCTCGCTGTTAACCTCCTGTGTGGTCCATCCTTCCTGTTCTGGGGGCAGTCCACCACGAGTGTCTGGAACAAGCTGCAGCAAGTTGTTGCTATAGGTGTGTTTTGGGCACATCTCCTGATGGTGGGTTGATGGCCCTGATGGTTGGTCTTCTTTGATGTGACTGGCGCTAGTGCTATGCTGAGGATGTGGAGCATTTCTGCTTCTCTTACCTCCAAGCCAGACAGACAGTCTGGCCCTGCTGCAAGCCAAAGGTGCCCCGCTACCAATTTAACACTTAGTTTCTGTTTAGTTTCCATTACACATAGAACAAGTCACCATTTTCACTTTTTTTTTAACTTATCATATCCTCAAAGCCTGTTTCTGAAGGGTGAATGGATTATTTCTTGCACAGTGCAGTTTTGTGAGTATCTATGGAAATGGCATCTGGTCTCCAAATGGAGACCTTCTCCCCCCTCCAGGTCCTTAAGAGAACATGACAGTAATTGAGCAATAACGAAATGTTTCAGGAGGAGTGTCGGAAAGTTCAGAGTGGTATGGGGGAGTTGTAAATCTGGGCTGAATTTGGCTTGAGGAAGAAACACCGTTATAAACTTATTAGCTGCTGACACTGTGCTTCTCTCACCTTGCGCAAGATGTAAAGCTCACCTCAACACCATCACGCTGCCTTTCACTTGCACCTGCCCCAAGGTGCTGCCGTCTCAGGCACCGCTCTCTGCCTCCCGGGAGATCAGTAGCAGAGAGATCAAGCACATGCTCTAGTGAGTGTGATCTGCTCTGGCCAAACCTCTGTGTTTCTCCTACCGGGACAAACCTTCCCATCGAGCTGGCGTTTGGGTTGCTAATTCCTGCAATAAGAACCTGGGTCAAGCCCCTGTAGATGCAATCAGTGCACCTCCCTTTTGCAGCCCGTTTTCCCCAACAGAATATTGAAGCCTTGGCTTCAGTTTTGTCCAAACTGGCTTTTGGGTACTGGAATGGAGACTGTTATTATCCAGCTTCATAGTTCTTTGTTAATTATTCGTGTTCTTCCTAACTTATGTCTCTCAGAAAAGATTGCTCTTTTCCTTTTCTCTTCAGAATGATTGATGTTTTTAGAAATAAATCTGAAGTTTCAAATTCCAAGCTGGGAATCTTTTAGCACTGGAAAGCTATTTCTGACATGTCAAGTTCTGTCAAATTCTACTCTTAGCTTGGAATAAGTTGCCTCCAGCTTTCAACCTAAAATTTGGTGACTTACCTAAGGAAATTGTGTAGGCTGTTGCTACAGACTGCAGTGGGAAGTTGGCACTTCCAAGTGGTGATTCATCTCGCCTACTTTACATGAATGAAGGTGCACGTTTCCATGGTTGGCAGAGGTGTCTGGGTGGTGGGTTTGTGTCAGACACCCCATTCTGAGACTATGAGAATGGACTTCATCTGAACAGATACAATGATTTGCAGTGTAGACATCCATATCTGAGAAGGTCAAGGTCTCTATCACCCATGCACAGAAACGGGTACTTGTAAGGTTTGATTTTTCTGGGCTGTCTGGCTCAGATGGAGAGTGGCATGTGAATATATTGAATACTGTTTCTTAAAAATTATTTCTGATATTGTCAGGGAACATCATCAGCAAGGTTTGTGTCTTGATTCATTTTTTACATCCATTGTGTGGACATTTCTTGATCCATGTGAGATGTAGCTAATGGCAGACCCTAGTCAGGGTATTTTTGTTAGTAAGTAAAATGGCTGATAAAAGTCCACGTACTTGACAGCTTTGCAGGCGATCAAACCCATGGTCCTATCAAGGGTTGAAATCAAGTCTTCTCGACAATAGAAGAAAAAGAATATGGTGCATCACTTCCAAACTGGTACTTAGGTATTCTGCATTCTGCCGAAATAACTCGGAAACATGTAAGGAGATTAAAAATATTGCTCTAACTGAAAAATATTTTCTTCCTTTGGCTTCCTGAATCTTGTGAACTCTTGTTTCTACAGTCAGTGGTTACAAAATACTGCTAAGTGTCTTTTAGATAGAGTTGTGAAGGGACCGCACATTTAATTAATAGTGGTTGCATATGTCTAAATAAATTCCTGCAAAGAGTGACATTTTTAAGGAGGTCTCATGATAAAATTGCTCTGGAGGCAAAGTTAGAGTTTCCTGGTTTCACATTTAATTAACTTGGTCTGACTGTTATAGGGCTTTGTGTTATGCATTTCGTTCTTCAGTAAACAAATGGCAGAAAATTAAAGCAGAGCAACTGCCAATGAACAGTAAATTTAATTGAAAAATAATGAGTTGCCATGGGGTGCCGTAGGGTTCTGCAAAGATAATGTTATTTCTCTTGGAAAAGTTCCACTTGCATTTGTCAAAATGTGATATATAAATGGAACAAAAGGGAAAAATACGAGGTTAGATAGGAAAGGGCTAAGGACTTATTCCTCTTCCTGAGATTGGGACTGGAGTTTGGTGGAGTGAAAAACTGATTTCCTGCACTCCGTGGCAGCTCGGTGCAATTTCCATCTGATGCATTGCTAAGTGAAATGCTGTGTCAGAAAGAGAAGTGACTGGAATTTGTACGGTCCGGATGAGCAGGAAGGAAGATGGGCATCAATATCACAGGAGGGGAGAACCATGTGAAATGGTCTCAGTTCTTTCATGGTGAAACAAGAGACTAGATCTGAGTGCGCTCTCTGGTTTTCACATCTATTTCAAGGGAAATGAAGTGTCTGGAAAACAGAAGAGTGAGCCCTTGAATAAAGGTGCTGAATAAAGACCGCAACAAGATGTCTTAATCTTGGCTTAAAAGGTTACATTTATATCCCTGGGTTTGGTCCTCTTTGTGGAATACTTGAATTTCAATGTGACTGAATAACTCCCTGGGCTGTGAGCAGCCAGAGCAAATTGACGACATTGACTGACAGTGAGCTGTTCATCCAGTTGACAGAGTAAGCAGACTTACTCTGGATTTTCAACCCAGTAATAGATCCAGAGCCCACAGTGCCTGCCTGTGGGTGAAGACGGTGTCCTGGGCATCCAAAATCCTTTCTGCTACACTGTGATCTATGGAGAAGGCCCCCTTCACCTTGCACATGTTTCTTTGATTGCCAATGTACGAAATGTGTTGTGTAGCAGCTCCTTTTTCCAACATCTGTTCTCCCAGCCCATAATTTCCCAGCAGCTCCCACTATGCAGCAAACCTACCTTATTAACAGCCTTCACATTTAGAGGGCTCAACAGAGCCCAAATATGGCTGACATTTGCAAGGTTCCTGCTTTCATTTTGACCCATTCTTGCTTTATTTTTAGCTGTTTTAAAATGACACATGCTTCCGTCTTTTAGGTAATGAGATGCTTTCCACTTAATTCAATCACTAGTTAATTCGATCCTCTATTTAATTTGTTCCAAACGTCTGGAAGCAAAGTTCTGTACCTTAAGTATATGTATATATTACATATATAGCTTCCACCCTTTGCTCTGATCATTCTGCTAGCTCTAAACAAGCCTTATAATTCAATCTTAGGCTATTGAGACTTGCCATTTAATTAATAAGAAAAACCAAAATCGAAGCGGGATGGAAAGAAAAGAAGAGGTTTAAGGAGTGAGTCCTGGTCATAAAGGATGACTAAAACTGAAAGTTGCATCATGGAGTACCTGCTATTGGCTAATATAAGATCTGTCTAATCTATAAAGGTGAGGTTGAATTGATGGTTAGGAAAATGTTAAGAATGAACGTAAACAGCCCCTTGTGTGGAAAGAGATTCAAGGCTCGCTGTGATAAAATGGAACATAAGCCCAAAAATGTTACGTAGCAAAGTTTCATCAGTCACCCCGAGGCCTTTGGAGCTTGGAAATCAGATGGCGAGGGAAGAACGCTGCTGCAGCCGGTGCCAAATCCGTGTCGTCTCCAGTGCTGTCAGGAGCTCCTGCCGGCACTCCATAAAGCTTTCACTTCCATCCCCGACAGATCCCTCAAAAACCCTTCCCGACCCGCTTTAATCAAACACTCACCTCAGTGCTCAACCCCTGCGCTGACCTTTCTGGCTGTAGTATCAACAGATCGACCCATCTGGGTGTCCCATCCAGCTGGGATTTGGGGAGTGGGTCCGCTTTTGGCTCGCAGAGCTGTGCATGTGTGTGTGTGTGTGTGTGTGTGTGCAGGAGGAGCATGCACTGCCCAACCCTTCGGCTGCGGAGGGCACAGGACAAGCAGTTTTACATAGTGCTTCCCAGTGCATTGCTCTTGTGATCATCTGAAGGGGTTTGCAAAAGGCAAGGGAGAGCAGATGCGATGGGAACCTGCGGCTTTTCAGCCTTTGGGCTGCGTGGATTGTTGGCATGGGGTGGATTTTCACATGTTCTGGTGAGAGCAATGTAGCTGTGGGGCAGCAGAAGTCCTTGTCAATGAATCTCCACATTATTGTGCTAGGAAGTTGCCAAAAATTTCACTGTGCAACTTGCTTATTTTCATGGTGCTTATTTTCCACTGTGTGCCTGGATGTGAACTTGGTTTGTGTTTCCCATCTCTGAGCAGCAGCAAGTGTCGGGATGCTCCTGCAAGATGCCAGTTTGCAGAGCACCGGGGGATGGAGGAGGCGATGCCCATGTGAGACATATTATGTGTTGAGAGGGAACCCATTTCCTTATTTCCCATTGAAAGGTGAAGGCAGATGAAAGGTAGCATGGCTCCTCGTGCAGGTGCTGGTATTCCTGGCAAATGGGGTTTCCCATGTGTGGCTTTGGGTGGGTTCCCCCAGGTCTTGCCCTGCCATGGGTGGCCATCCCCACAGCAGAGGAGCACCTGCAGCAGCAGTGGAGTGGGAAGGTGTGAGATGATTACAGGGATGATTGCAATGCCAAGATGGGAGGAAACTGGACATCAAGAGGTGGGCCACCCAAAGGCCAAGGGAAGAGGTGGGGAGGTAGGGAAGCTGCAGGTCTCCTTAGCGAGCAGTGACAGTGTTGGCTGGGTTTCAGTTCCTCCACGAGATGGAGACAGCACTGCGGTTTCAGGTACTTTGCAAATGTGGTGCAGGAACAATTTGTCTGAATAAATTGTTAGGAATCATGCAAGAGGACAGAGCTCTTAAGAGAATGTGAGGGTTTTTATGGGAACCATGGGATGAATATTAACAAACAGATCATGTCATTATTGCTTACTCTTGGTTTTTGACCTGGGCTCCATGGCCCTTCGTGGCCTCTGTGACCCAGACTCTAAGCTGATGCTCTCTGATATTCATGGACCAGTTTATTTTACAGTGTCTGTGGTTTATGCTATGGAGATCCATTGCTGTGCCACAGTGTGGAGCTGATCCCTCTGTCTCACTAAGCAGTCACCTGGGGAAGCATGCTGTGAGCATCAGTGTAATGAAACTCCTAACAGAGGGAAGAGACTTTTTTTTCTTCCTTCACAGAAATAAAACCATCATTTTTGCTGCTTTCAGCTCTGTTGCTGCTTTCCTGAAGCAAAATGCTTCAGCCTTCCTTCTGTGCCATTGTCCCTATGCACTGGAATGCTTCAGGACAGCTCAGGATGCCCTAGGGAGTGCAAGCTCAAGAGCTCAGACATCGTTCCTGCCTCTGCCACTGCTCTCCTCTGTGGTCTCGGTCGTGTCACTTTCCCACTGTGACAGGGGCTGTGTTTTGGTGTGCCATGCACGGACAAGCCCAGGGAAGAAGTTTCTGGCAATCGTAATGCAGCTGGCAGGAGACTGGGCTTTGCTGGAGGCTTTGCATGCACTCCAGTACAGCTGGTAACTGGAGAAGCATAACAAGCACAGGATCGATGTCCGAGATTGCCAACAGCAAAGGGAAACGTACTGAGAAATGCATGGGAATGCCAGCACTTCAGGGCCTTTATTTACAACAGTGGCCGATCGCAGTAACAGCCCAGCTTGCTCTCATTCTGGCTTCTTTTTATCTCAGTTTCAGTATTCTTTTTTCTTTTTGCAAAAAATATGCTATGTTACCAAGTAGCGCAAATGAGCTGCCGCTCTACTGAGCTGCTCTTGCTATTGCTGTGGTGTTGTGTACCTTAGGAGACTGGGCGCTCCACTGGCCTCATCCCGCATCCACCACCTCTCTGAGGGGCCCTGTGCTGTAAACGCAATGAAGGCAAGAAAAAACCCTTCATAAACATAAAGAGCTGCCTTCTGTTCATCTCTGCTGTCTTCCAGACCTGTCTCATCTGGTTTCACCTGCATCTCAATCTCCATCCTCTTCCCACCCTGATAGAAAGCAAACCTAATAGACAAAATGGTGCTAATGATCGTGACCCAACTACTATTTTATTTCCAATTGGCAGCTCATGCAAGCAGCCCTATTTTCAGTTCTAATAGGAAACTTTATGATGTACCAAATTACCCTGTAATAGCCTGCGCTGAGTTGCCTCCTGAAAGGTAAACGATTTTGATTTTTTATGATCAGTTATTATTACTTTTTTTGCCTATTCTATAAAAAAAAGAGGATCTGCATTCAAGAGACCCTCAGGTTGCAAAGTGAAGCCACTGGGAGCTGGGTGGTGCCTCAGGACTCTGCAGGTGCCACCCGGCTGCCCCCAGCACCTGGTGGCTCCGTCCCCTTTTTGCTGCTGGATGTCACCTCTCCGGGGCCCTGGTACAGCCATGCTACTGCTGATAACTCACATCGATGCTGATGAGTGGAACAAAATGCTTGCCGGGCACAAAAGGGAAGGTTTTTGGGGCATGCAAAGGCCAGGCGTTATTCTGCATGTTGTGGAGTGCCATCTCCTGGCTCAATATGAATTAACTGGGACTCCTGCAGCACCGTATGGTCTACAGAGAGTCTGGGATCGCTGCTCCTGATCCCTTTGGGCTAGTGTCCTGGTCAGGAAATGATCCCGAGAGGTTGGCAGTGGCTGGAGACGGAAGTGCTTAATCCAGAGCCGCTCTCCTGTGCTAGCTGGGGGGAGCTCATTTCCTGCTAATGGCTTTGTTTTAGTTACGGTAGCTGAGCCCTCGCGCAACCCAAGTTGGAAGTGATACGAGACTGGGAAGCCCTGTTAGCATCTTCCACGACGTTTTGCAGAGGAGAAGCAGCAGGGAGGTGTGGGATGTGGTCCAGGGAGGGGTCAGGCAGGAAACTTCCCATGGGCATCAGGGCATCTGTTTTATTTTAGCTGAAATTAGGTGCCTAAATATCTTTCTGGCTCTGCATGAAGGTGAGTGCAAAGACCACACTTAAATTGTCTCAATGTCTGCTTGTATTTGTAAAAATATGTGATTTGGGGTTTTTGCAGCTGGACCTGACTGATGAAGTGGAGACTGAGAATAACAGGAGCAGGAAAGGTGAAGTCCTACCTGGTAGCAGTTTGTCCAGTCCCGCGGTATGGTAAGGGCTGATGGTTCTCACTGAGGAATTGCTGCCCTGTATGGGTCTGTATCAGGTGCTTTTAATCCCTGCCTGTAGCCATCGCATTTCCATCAGTTGATGTCAATTCTGATAAATCTGACTGCAAAGTAGGGAACCATTTATGTGAAAAAAGATTTAAACTCGGTCCAGTGAATGCACTTGTCATTTTTTTCCATTATCCATATTTTTCCAGTAACTAAAAAATGTTAGAAAAAATCTTCTGAATCTGTCACTGGTTAGTTCAGTAGAAAAGGAGATCTGTTATGGTGAAAAAAACAGCAACGATTATGTTAAAAAAATGGTCATACACTTTCCACTAAACTGCTCAGTGCAACCTGTGATTAAAAATACTGTCTAGAATTTTGCAATGACATTTTATCTTTGGTTGAAAAAGTGACATTTAAGCAGATCTATCTTTAATATCTAACACCATACTTAAAAGATTGGCCACCATTGCCAATTACTGTAGCTGTGTGGATAATAATGTGATTTTGATGATGATGTTTGTTTTGCCTGGTGCCACAGCTCCAGAGCAGGGTGGCCTCGTGGGTGCCTGCTGCTCCCCTCTTGTGTGTGCACACAGGAGAGCAAGCGAGCTCAAAGGCAGCACCTCAGTCATTTGAATATAGGGGGATTTAATGGAGCTATATATGTATTTATAGAAATTTCTGTTGCTTGCCTGTCTCAATAGACTGTCACTGTGATCTAACAGCAAATCAGATTCCAGATGGACTTTTTGGCACAGATGCTGAATGGGTTGGGCACCCGTTTGCTTACTGGGCACAGACTCCGGTGGCCCTGGGTGCTGGGACAGTCCTTGGGCAGAGCTGCACTGGGGATGGCTGGTGCATGGTTGCGGAGTGGGTTGGAAATTGGGCCCTATGGGTTATTCAGAGGGTCTCTGAGAGGTGACTGGGAACAGCCAGTGTTGGTTCCCAGGGGTCCCCACCTTTGCTCAGAAAGCTTTTGAGGTGGCCAGCTGGAAGGTGACAAGCTCCTTCTGCCCATCCATCTGTCTGACTGATCTGAAAATAGCCCACGGAAACCAGTTCTCCCTGGAGAAGCCAAAGATCCCTTCCAGCATGTCTGGTCTGAAAATCCCTGCGCTGGCTGGAGCCCTCAGCCCGCATCTGCCTGACTCACCGTGGTGGTTTTGGGAGGCTCTTGCCCATGTGGGTGTCCTCCTTCACCTCCTTCCCGGCTTTTCACAGAGCTGAGGTAAGGTGCTCTCATCCTCCAGGGAGACCAGAGGGACCTCACCGCAGAAAGAAATAGAAAGCAGATCCTTGGTCTTTGAAAACTTAGTGTCAAGTAATAGTAGTAGTGTCCCTATGCAGTGCCTAGGACAGATCTCCAGGTAGTGAAAGATTGTGGCAGAAAGCAGAGCAGGCTGGGAGCTGCCCCCTCCATGCTCAGCAATGACTTTGCCCACTTTTAACTCATCTCTTTCCTCAATTCTTTACACCTACCAACACCCTGCTTTGGTTTCTTTAAAAGCTGTCTATTTATTATATGTGGGTGAAATCTGGTCATGCTGTACTGTTTATTAGTCCAAAACTGAGGTCAGGCAGGTTGGATTTCTTTCCCGAGTGCTTTTATAATATTTGTGTTAGCTGGGCAGCTAAGTGCTGTCAGATGTAGCGGCAATGGAGCTTGCTGCTGTTGAAATTTTTATGGTTTCATGCATTTTACAGCATCACCTGTCAGACTCCAGCAATCATGATGTCACCTGTAGTGGAATATATAAATTTGAACAGAGGAGACTGGAGCTGGGGGAGTTCTTCAGTAATCTGGGCTCCTTTCTCCCCTCCTCCTCCTCTGGCGAGGAGGCTGGGAGGTCTTCAGGCATGGTAAGAGAAAAGGAGCAGACCTTTCTTCTCCCCCGGGCTTTGCCCCAGCCTGTATGCATGATCTGGGCAAAATCGCTGACTTCACTCTGGCTGTAGTTTCCATAGTGCCTCTTTGTTGTGGTGGCTGTGTCTCTGGGTAAGTGGTCTCCTGTATTCATCTCAAGACATGGGAAAGGCTCAGTTGGTGCTGAGGAGACTCCAGTGGCTATGCTGTAGTCTGGTACCCCATATGTGTGGGATGGAGATGTCAGATCTGGCAGCAGAAGCAGGTGCTGTGGGGGCTGGCGGGGAAGGATGGGAGGAAGGGTGGCTTTACCGGACAAGGCTCTAAGCATTTAAGAAGGTTACAGTGGGAGGGAATTTGCTCTTTGTGAATAAGCAAGGTCTGCACATCTGCGGTACCCTCTGCCTTGTGTGCTTGTGCTCTATGGCCAGCACTGATCTCACCATGCTCAGCTCTTGCCTCTCAGGCAGCATTTGGTCTCCATCCAATTTTAGTGTCATTGCAGTTTTGATTACACTCGATTTACAACAGCAGCGCTGACACAGAGAAACTCAGCGAAGGCCCTCAGGGAGCACAAGGGCTTGTTGAGTACAAGTTGGTCAAAATCTTGCAGAGGTTTAAACTGCATGGCTGAGGGCAGGAGGACATGCTCTGCTCATGGTGTTGGGCACCAGGATGGGAGCGCTGCCATGAGTTGTGTGGTCGTATCCTCAGATCACCCATGGTCCACTGAAAGAGGGGTTCAGACATTGAGAAGATTTGACGACAGGTCAAGTAGTGGCTCTGATCTGTGTTTCTGGAAGCAGGATAATGATTGTGTTTTTTTCCTGGTTCTCATTGGTTGATGTAGTCCTTTCCTTGCAAACACTCCCTTAATTAAGTATCAAATGAGCATTAAGATGATATTCCATGTGGCTTAATAACCCTAAATGAAGACATGTAGCCCTACTGCTGAGCTATAAACTCTCAGTAAAAATGGCTTAAGAACATACTGATCAGGTTTTAAGAGCTGTGTAACTGATACACGACTTATGGTATTGTTAGGCCTCAATAAATCTGTTTCTAATAATCGCTATTTACTGAGGTTTCACAACTATGCCAGAGGTACGTATCTGTTACCTTGTGGTCCAGCCTCAATAAATGTGTTTTTAATAATCAATTGGTAGTTCAATAATAAACAATAATTGCTTTATTAAATATGAATTTGAACATGTTCTGCATTTCAGTCGTACTGAAATCACAGATTTTTTAGGTTTTTCTTACTCTGAAGAAGCCTTTACTGACCAGCTATTGGTACTAGTGTGCACTGAATGCTACTGTTCCTTATAGAGCATCACTGACTTCACCTGATTTATAGCTCATGACAATATTTCAGTGTTTTGTTTCTACCCTAGCTTAAGCAGTCTATCAGTTGCTTCCAAGCAGTCTTCCTAGGAGAAATGCTGCAGTCCCTCTTATGGATCATTAACTGGTAATGAACTTGGGACCTTCAGCTGTAAACGCTCCACCAGCTGCCATACAATCTAGCAGACCACCACTTTTAGGAGACAGTACAAGTAATAGTTGTGTGGGTCTCTAGTCTTTTAGAGAAAAATCAATAATAGAAGAGGGAAGCTGATTTCTTGTAGTGCTCTTGAGAAAGCTTTATTTTTTCAGGGCCTGCATCTCAACCCAGGTCTTCAGAGCCAGGTGCTCCCATGGCACAACCATCCCAACTCATCTGCCACCTACTGCCCTCCTGTGCTAGTTCCAGCACTGCGGCATCGCTGTGGCGTGAGTGCTCGGCTGGTGTGAGGAGGGGGCTGCAAGGGTGGCCCTGTGCCTTGCTGGCCATGCTACACTGCTTTCGACACCACAGTGCTCTGCAGAGAAGGAGGCTTTTGGCTTTGAACCATGAGGTTTGTTTCCTTCCCATCAGTGTAAAGCAAGTTTTCTTTGCAGGGCTGGCTCAGGATTCTGCTGAGCGTGGTTGAGCGTGGTGATGTATCCCTGGACTTCAAGTCCTTCAGGGCCAGTCCTGGACAGGAGGTGAGGAACACAAGCAATATCAATGATTCTCATGACTCCATTAAGATACCCAGTTGGTTCATCTTGCTTCTTATATCTTCTCTAATTTGAGATCTTTACAATCTGGTGTACCGTTGTGCTTGGAAATATTGCGCACTCCCAAGGCACAGCAGAGAGTCATGGAATCACAGAGTGGTTTTGGTTGGAAGGGACAGCTAAAGGTCATCTAGTCCGATCCTCTACAGTGAGCAGGGACAATGTTACCAGATCAGGTTGTTCAGAGCCCCATCCAACCTGACCTTGAATGTTTCCAGTGGGGCTTCTACCACCTCTGTGGGCAACCTGTGACAGTGTTTCACTGCCCTCAGCGTAAAAAATTCCTTCCCGTACAGGAACTGGTTGTTCCTGTACCTGCACGTGAGAGAGACGAGCACTGTTCATTCGGCCCCTTCCACTTTCATTTCACTTAAGGAAAGCTTTGAATCTGAGTCCCATCCCCACCTCCCCAAGTGACTTTTCAGTGCTAGTTCAGACCACGCTCCTCTCCCCTGTGTGGGACCTTCTGCAGAGTGTTTTGCCACCCAGGGCCATTAGTGGCTGAGGTGGAATCAGTGATGATCCCCCACTTTGCCACCCCACACAGCTCACTCCAGCGGGGTGGGCAAAGGAAGCGTGCTGCAGCTGGTACACCCCCATGGATACCAAACCCCTTTAAGCAATGAGAACCGTATGTGTGCGTCTGAGTTCCTTGCGTATGTCGAATGTCACATTGGATTAAGGCATGTCAAGCCATAACGGGTGCAGAGTTCGGTGCCTTTAATTAGTGCAGTCAAAGGCAGGAATTCCCTTCTGCTGGGTGAGTCTGCTCCCATGACAAGAAGATTAGCGGCCTCAGCTTGTGATCGTCGAACTCAGAGTTTTCCGTCCCACTTTAAGTAATTTGCAATTTTCCGTTCCTCGTGCTGGTAGTTTTGAGGAGCTAGTTTCATTCCAGGAGGGCAGGGGTCAAAGTATTTTGGTAAATGGCAGGGAGCCCTGTCCCTGATGTGTGTTTGGACAAGTCTGCTGCCTGCTGGACTACCTCTGGCCTAGACATTCGTGTGCCTGTCTGGACCTAACAAGGAGTGCACCAAGACCTCTCTGGGGAATGCTGGCATTGGCAGTGCTGTCTGGTGGACATCAACTGACCCATGGTATCGAGAGGAATAGAAACCCTCCTGTCTGGCAGCATGTGCCAACACAAGCTGCTTGTGAGGAGACATGTTCCCCTCCTTCAGCTGTCTGCAGGAGGATTGCTTGCTGCTAAAGCAGCTGGTAGGTGGTTGTGTTTGACCAGTTCCATGTTGCTCTTTGTCCCTGCTCCTGATGGATCTTGTTCAACCACCTCTTTGTCCTCAGGGTTATAAATACCTGTGGGCAGTGCTAAACTCCAGTGCTGTGGGGCCAGAGACCCACTGAGAGCTCCTGTGGGCTCCTGTTGCCTGACTGCTCATACTGGCTGTGGTGAATGTGGGTAAAGTCTTGAATACTTATGATGTGGTCTAAATGGTCCAAAATGTCCATTTCTAGGATGTTATTAAAAATCCCCAACCTGTGTGTCTTTCTAGTTTATTTTTTTCTTATGAACATTAAGATTTCTTGTGTGTCACCCCGTTACTGTAGGTAATATCAGTAGAGGGGAAATACCTTAATTCCATATTTTGTCTCCTTTTCCTCTCCTTTTGGTTTAAACTAAGCTCTGCAGGAGCTTGAGTTTATTATTTCTTTGTCAGAGATGTAGAAAGGCTTTTGTGCCTGACTGCTTGTCCGTTCTCTCAGCGGAGTACAATCTTCCTCCCTTGACTCTCTGATATCCTGAGATTTTCTCTTGCCAGAGCAAAACTATTAAACTTTAGACTTAAGTGGATCTTTACTTTGGTAACGTAATGCTGCCTTCTCCGAAAAAATGAGTCCTAGGCTTGCAGGCAACTCTACGGTATCTCACAGGTCTACATGGAAGCAGGTCAAAGGTCTGGTTAGCAAAGCATATTTCTGACATCGATAAATAAGAATAAGTTGTTTGGGAGTGTACTAAATACTGTGGAAACACGTGAGAACAAGAGATGCTTGGGTTATTGTTGGATTAACTGCAGCAAACTAAGGTGTCTGGGTAGAATTCTGTATCAGAGAGAAAATGATCACTTGACAGTCTTAAAATTTAAGAAATTCTTGGAGTTTTGGGACCAGGATCTCAGCTGATAGAGGCGTAAATGACTGAGACCAAAAGTTCTTTCTCAAAACCACGCAGGTGAGAGAAATGCAGGCTGCAGCTTTCAGTGAAGTCACAGAAAGCAAAATGCTGGGGTTGGTTCTGCACAGGATGTGAAATGAGGCTTTGGCTTGGTGTTTGTGGAGACCCTTGTTTCAGTTCTTTTGGGGTAGTTAATAACCCATACCCCAGGTTCTCAAGGTGGGGGTTCTCATGTGCCCCCAGGGCCCTGTAGCCACAGGTCAGGGGGATATGAACATGGCCGTGACTGATGCTTCCTGCCTGCAAAGGCGGCTCCATCTGCAATAGTCAGGATGCAAGATGTAAGGTCAGGCTGGATTAATCATTTTCGGAGGCTGGCAGGTTTCCAAGTCACCCCTATCCTGAATATTGCCCCTTATAAAGACCACAGTGGTATGCTGGGTCCTCCAGTTGGAACAGTATTTTCCTAGCAAATTACTCCGCGGTGCACCTGGGATGCAGTGATTTATGAGACAGATTTGCGTGAAGGATATACGCTGCATATATAAGGGGAAATCATACACAGGCTGCTTCGCTGGGAGCTGGACGGGGCTGCACTGGCTGCAGAGAAGCGGAGAGTGAGGCAGTGAAATCCTGCTCGAGCCATCCGGCCATCGCCGATGGGCCCAGTGTTTAGTCAGGTGCAGCCCAGCTCACGTGCGTAACCCTAGTGTTATCTTACCTTAAATAAAACTTTACTGGGACATGTCAGAAAGAAAGGCCTTGGCTCAGACACTGTGAAAGGGAAGTTTATTTAAATAATTACCAATGAGGCAGTGGGTGCTTCCTGAGAGTTAATGACTGGTGGGCTTGATGGTCTTTGCATGATCCTCAGGAAACGTCCCAAGCTGATGGCCTGATGGTGCATAGGAAAGTTCAAATGCATGTTGGGGTGTGATAGGTGGGTGACGCTTGTTTTGGTGACTCTGGGGAGAGCAGCTCAGCAGAACAGAGCAGAGACTCTTGCACAGCCTCGGGGGAATTCCTTGGCTGATTTAATTGCAGTGATTTTGAGCTGACTTCCCGAAAGGTCTTTGGAAAGCTCAGCTTTAATATCCTCTGCCCTGGTCAGAGGGACGTAGCCTTGGTTCTCCCCGAGCCCCTGAACTCCCGGGGACCCACACTGTTTTACTGAAGCAGAGGATTTGGCTTGGTTGTCCTGAGACCAATCTGGTTTGGTTTCCACAGCTTGTTACTGCTTCTCTTGCATTCTTATAGAGGTCACTTGGTTTTGTTCCTCTTCCTTTTTCAGTCCTGTATGAAAAACCACTGAGCTTTCTAGTACTGTAATTGCCATCATCAATAATAATACCTTTAATTTTTTCTATTCAGCCTTTCTAAAGTGTTTTCCTGACTGTCTTCTTCTTGCTAATTGCTTCCTTTCAATGTCCTGAGGAAATCTGCATTTTCTAGAAGTTATGCCAAGGAAGGACAGGGGAGTTGGCTCTGATATTCATACATTTTTCCTAAGCAGCCTTTATCAGCTGGTGGAGCAGAGGTACAATTTTGATGGGCCTTCTTGTCCCCAGAGTGGGGAGATGAAGGCCCCAGAACACCAGTAACCACCCAAGTCAGGAAATGTCTAACCTGGGATGGGAGATTGGAGCCAGCTCCTTCAAAGGGCGTGCTGGTCAGCTCCTGCCTCACATTTGCTCATAGAGAAAGAGACCAAGTGGAGAAGAAAGTAATGGAAGATTCGCCGCATAATTGCACTTTGCTGTGCTTCCGTTGTGCAGAAGGATCTTGGAGACCAAACTGGCGAGGCTGGGATATTGCACAGGCATGTGAGAGGGAAGAGGACTGATTTGAGCTTAGGGTGGGTGACCGTGCAGGTTTTGGGAGGGGAATGCTGGTGAATGCAGGAGAGTGGGAGCATGAGAATGGCGAGGGGTGCTGTAGGCTTCATTCTTAGCTGAGATGAAGCAGAAGAATTTGGAGAAGTCCTTTCCTGTAGCCCCTAGAGCTGTATGAGTCCCCGTTCATCTCTCCACACATGCAATGGTGTTCCAGCTGCTTGTCCAATGACTTTTTAACCCCAGATATAAACTGGTCTTAGGAACCCCTTCCTTCTGTGTCCTTCTAATCTGTCCCCGTCATAAGAAATGGCAAATTATTCTGGGCTTTTCTGACCATTGAAAACGCATCTGCTGTTCCTCCCTTCTCCCCTGCTGCTGGAGGCTAAGTGGCCTGCCACTAGCTGGGTTAATGGTGGTGCTGTCAAGAAGTGGCTGAGGTGGGGTGTGAGTAGCCTTGATTTTGGGTGGAGGGAGGGTTGCACTTGGTTTAGGGTCTGTCTCAGCCTCGTCTCCCCGGCAGTGTTGCTCAGGGACACCAGTAGTCAACTCCAAAGCTGTTTGTCAAAAGCCCTGGTTTCTAGAAAGTCCAGGGCACCAGAGCTGGACACCTGAGGTGAGGTGGCACACTGAGAGGCAGGTGGGACATGTTCCGGGCAGGCAGAGCTGGGAAAGGTTTGCTGGTGGATCCCAGCTTATGTTTCACTAGCAAGCAGGTGATTGAAACCAAGGCATTTCTGTGATGCTTTAAGGGTTTGAAAATTGATCATTTTTCTGATGAATTGTAATGAAAATTTCTAACTAGCTCTAAACCCAGGCTTTGCTTTTGCCTAGACCCTTTCTTCTCAGTCTGTCCCTCCCCTTGGTTTTGCCTAGCCAGCAGCCTGCAGGGTGCCGAGCATTAGAGCTGAGGAATTGTGAGCAATCAGGGTGCCCTATATGCCAGCAGCAGATGCAATAAAGGACTGTTCCTTTCCACTTGAAATGCCTGTTGCGTTTGCCAGGCAGCCAACACTGTAAATTCATTCCGACTATTTAAAAAGACCTTTTAAAGCTTTTGAATGGTTTCTGGCTCATTCTGTAGCAATAAAACTATAGTGCCTGAGAGCCAGACGTTCAAGACCTTACCGAGTAACTAAACACAAGATACTTGGAAGCACTGTCGAGTGCTTGGGAACAAGATAATTATACTGGTCCTTGCACCATTGTCTGCATGCTCATAATCACTGTCCCGGGCTCTGTCTAGTGACATTTGGGGTTACAATGAAACAAAGAAATACAGTAGGGACTTGCAAAATGGGAATCCCACCTGCTGTGGGGTGGTGGAACGATTGTGTGAAGAAAACAGGCAAAGAAGGCAAGCGAGGTAGTGAGTTTTCCTTCTCATCCTGCTACACAGAGCTGGGACATCAAGCATTGCTTGCCTTGTCTGGTTCTGTAAGGATAGATTTCATCTTGTCCCTTCAGATGACTCTTCTGAAGGAGACAACACACTGCTACCTATTTTCTCTCCTGCCATGGTGCGGGTGGGACCAGGGCTTGATCCTGCTCTTCCCGCAACAGTTATTCAGGTCTGAAGGTGTCAAGCTCCTCTGTTAGGGGAATCCAGCTCTTTGAATGGGGAACTATCATATATATACTATGCCTTTGGGTTGGAGACAAGATAATGAGCTAGGTGGGCCTTTGGTGTGACAATGTGGTCATCCTTCTGATCTGAGGTTGAGTGGAAATGGTGGATGTTGAATCTCATCCTAGAACAGGATGAGACACTGAACACTCCTGTTATTTTGCCTGGAAGCTGTGGCTACCCAGCACGGTTGAGAAATAAGGGTGAGTTGCTGCAGGTCTCACGAGATCCACAGGCTTGGTGTGGTGCTGCTTGAAACCAGTGCCCTGTGCCTGGGAGGGGCTATTCGCCCAGGCCACCACAGTTCCTCCTGATGCTTGTTGTCCTACCTTGGTGATAACACCTGGCCTCCACATCTCCCTTACACACAGGAGCCCATGACAGTTTGGGCTGCCTCTGTCTTGGTTTTCTTGACCTGGGAATCCTGCTTACTCCCTGAGGAGTCCAACCATGAGACCCTGAAGAAAGTAGAGCTCAGCAGTGTTAATTAGAGACTACAAGACTCCATTTAGGCTCCCAGTCCGCAGCACGGTTCTGCCTTTCTCTCACACTCATGGGAGCCCTGGGGACAGACTGGTGGCCACAGAGGTCACCAGAGTGACTTGCTGGAAGGTGATTCTCCTCCAAGTGGCTGAGCACATAGTGTGCATGCATGCCATCCACGGTACCCAGTTTGCCAGATGGCTTCCTGGCATCTGATCAGGGCTT
>NW_010187396.1:19707-35917 GCF_000695765.1 Mesitornis unicolor | reverse complement strand
CAGGAAAGAATGTAGTTGAGAAGGCTGGGAAGTGGTCTGTGAAGATTTGTCTGGTGCTGTTTTGGTCTTCTGGGAACAAGGACCTCGTTGCAGACCAAATGTCTGATCTTTTGCTGGCATAAATCAACAGAACTCTACCAAAGTTAATGGAGTTGTGCTGATTTACACCAGCTGAATTTATACCTTCAAAAATCATTCATTTGCTCTGTCTCTCCTCCATTTTTCCCCTCTTGTTAGATTAGAAACGAAGTCTATAAAGCTAATATGGTCCCTGCAGCAGCATAACTTCCACAAAGTGTTTGCATGAAGAGGTTAAAAGCCCTATAAACTGCTTTACATTCTCTAATAATAGAATGCAGATGCAAAGGGGAAGGATTTGATGGTCAATTAATGCAGAAACTATCCAGTGCTTTGCATAGATCCTACTCCCTGGCTTTGAAATGCAATGCCCAATTAAAACCTTACCCAGAACTGTACTGAGATTAGAGAAGTAATAATAATCTGCTGCACTCTAGGTAGCACGCTGCAGTTTTCAGTGTGCCTCTGAGCTGCTCCACATAAACTCTTGGATAAGATTGTCTGGGTGTTTCCAATTGTAATTGCTCCTGGAGAAATGCCGTGAAGTAGCATTCAGCTGGCAAAGCTGGAGAGGGGGTTATTTGATGGAGGAAAAGAGGAGGTGGGGGTAAGGAAAGTGTTGACGATCCCTTGTGCATTCTTCTGAAAGGAAGAGAAAATGATAGTTCCTGTAAATGTTCTGCCCTTCGGCTGGGTTATCATGAGACGGCTGTGCTGGGCCAGGCGGTGCCCACAGGGCGGCTCTGGGGATGGGATGGGCTGACGCAGCTTCAGCATATTCCAGTAACTTACTTTGCAGTTGGGTTGAGTATCGCTCGCTCCAGCTCTTAGGGGTGGATGGTATTGATGGCCTGTCAGGACATCTCTGCCTGTGATGGCGGCGCCACAGGAACAGTGCGGTTCATGGGCAGATTTTATTTGGCGGAGCAAGAGAGGTTGGGGCTGCAGTAGTGTGGATGGGATCTGGATTTTAATAGTCCAGGTGGAACGAAAGCCCTTCACTTTGCAGTAGTCCACACCACAAGTAGGAGCTGAAAGGGGAGAAGGCAGTTTGGGCAGTGAGGAGCACCAGCAGTAATTAATCAGGGTAGCAGCCAACCCCTTCTTGGCTCTAGAGCTTACTCACTGGCAAAAGACTCCAATGTGGAAATATATCTCCTTCTTTTAAGGGCTCTAGTAATTTACTTGTCATACAGAGTGACAGAAAGGTGAAAAAGCAAGGCTCTGCATCCCTGAGGTACCTGGAGACATTTTCTTTGAGACTGAGCCTAAGGGCATGGGCCGCCTCAGCTAGAGAGACCTTCCCCTTGGCTGCCAGGTTGTCTGGACTGATTAATCTGGTAATCAGACAGAAGGGATGGGGATCACATCACTGACCTTAGCCACCAAAAACTTGGGTATCTCATACAACCATTTGTTTGTCTACCTGTGTGGTCAGTGCTCAAAGACTCTCTCTTCGAGGAAAGTTAATGCATTTAATGGTAGAGATCCAAAGAAGGTCAGTTCCTTTCTTGTCAGTGTCTCCTTCAATGTGCACAGAGCAAACTGGTAACTGAGTAAAGCCCTGGTGGCTTGGGTAGGGATATGTGGTAGTGGCTTCCCCTGGGCCTGAGCAGGAGGCATGGCAAGTCCATCTGTGAGACATCAAAACCCTGATGGCAGCCCAGCATGTCTTGTTATTCTCTTGCTGCCTCTCCTTTTTATCCCTTTCATGGTTTTGTGAAGAGGACTGGCATATACAACATTGAGGTTTTTTTTAAACTCTTCAAAACAACTAATTAAAAGAATACATTATCACAGATGGCCTAGGGCCTGTTGGCGATGGGGAGCCTTCCATGTGGGTCTTCAAGTCCAGTTTAGATTGAAGGTTTCGATGTGGTTCTGTCTGAGCTCATGCACCTTGTTTGGCCCCTGGTTTTAGTCCAAACTGCGTAAAATCTCGGCACGGATTGTCAAGGTCAAGGGGAATCGCCTGAGTTTGGGAAACTAAAACTAAATGAATGGAGCGTGATATGAAAGCATAATGGGGCTGATTTTTTTTTTTGCTGCAGGAAGGCCTCTCGACACCCTTCTGAACAGCATAAAGGGTCATTTACATCTATTTTAAGCAATGTAAAAGCTTGATCCTCATTTACACATGTTGAAAAGAAAATATAATATGTACCAAGACTAAGCCCCTTCCTACTGCCAAAGTGATGGAAAGAGACTTTAGTGTAAATAAGGCTCAGGCCTGTTTTCAGTTTCAGCGTCACGAACGTGCTGATGCAGACGCAGGAAAGATGCCAAATGTATTTATTTTGGCCCAGCAGGGTGTTTCTTCAGTTTTTCTGTCTGCAGAAGAAAGTGAATGCACACGTTCTGGCTCTGCCTTCCCTGAGAGCCACTGGAAGTGTCACTTCCCTCCTCTCAGGCGGGGACCAAGGACGCCATCCCAAAGGCCACCGCACAGAGAATGCTCTTGTTGGCCAGGGCCCGGGGGACCGGCGGCTGCTGAATGGGCACCTTTGTGGTGAGGGTTGCTGTTTCCAGCTGCTAAGCTGCTCCCAAGGATTCAGCAGTGACTTTAAACCAAGCAGAAACCAGGGATGCACAAGCTGACAAACTCTGTTTGTGTCAACTAAAGAAAAGCAGCTCGCTGCCGGCTGCCGGAAATGGGCTCCAGACCTTCTCCTGGGGTGGAGGAGACATGGAGTAACTGCTCAAAGATGTGAGCAGTTTCCTAAACAGGATGACGATGACAATTACAGGCTGATAGGGGCTCGGTATTTACATCTCCTTAACTAGTCAGCCTTTCAACCCATTCGGAGTCTGGGAGAGCGTTGCTCTTCCCCGAGAACATTGAAGGAAACTGTGATTCATCATAGGCCACGGGGGCAAGTGGCTGATACTCCACAGAGGTTCAATAATACGGACCATCTGCACACAGATTGCCATGAACCTCTCCCCATCCTTTCTTCTCTCCACGTAGGACAAGGGGCAGCCCAGATCTGAAGAGAGGTGCAATTTTAAGCAGGGCTGACGTACCTCCATGCCAGCGTGGGACGGATTAGAATTAGTTTCTGCTAATTTGCTCCACATGGAGCTTTCAGTTTGAATTCTGTCTCCCGAATTAACAGGCGGACCACCCTCTTGGTATCCCGACTGCTGTATTTCCCGTTGTGAGGGAAGAATTTCTCATCCGTCCCGCTTTCCCTGTGGCTCAGGCAGTGTCGTACTCGCTGCTCAAAAGGAAGGGGTATCTGTAGCTGTGTGCAGCCTCCTGAGGTCACTGAGCTGATCCAAACCTGGGCAGTCATTTCGGAAACCAGGCAGCCTGAAAGTTTGGAAGCAGGAAGGATGCACAGAGCGGTGATTATTACGTCCCGATTTGTTTTGATCCTGTTTGAATCCCACATTGTTCCTGTTCAGGAGGCAGTTCCTGAACATGAGGAAGAGCAAGCCACTGGGAGGGCCTTGGCCACATCTGGTTTGACTTTTTCTCTTTCTCAGGATGCATTGACATCCTGTGTGCCTTTGCATGGGCTGTTTCGGTCTCTCTGTGGTTAGGTTCCTACCTGAAAAAAGATACTACTGTAATAACAGTCCCTCTCTTATGATTTATGTCCATAACAGCCTGTGTAATTTTTAGCTACGTAACTTCTAAATGAAGGGCTGGACATTTCCAGTAGCATCTGAGTAATTAAGAAGCTGTTAATCTGGAGCCATAACTATTCCTGATAACTTATACTGAGATCATGGAGCACTTCTAGGAGCCCATAGATGTTCAGGAGCTCCATACACACCTCAGGTAACAGCTCATGAACCAAAGACTTGCTGCCCATGAGACAAGGCAGAATAAGGCTGAATGTTGAGCTGTGCTGGGTACTTTGGGCCCGAGCAGCTGGGTACACAGTGGTGGTGGGAACCTAAAGTATCAGCCTAAATTTTGCCCCGAGCCACCCTGCCATGTGTAAATGTGGCACACCTTCACCAGGCATGAATGAATAAACTCTGATGAATAAAGCTAAAGATACTTCTATAATATTTACACGTTTGCCAGAGAAACAGTAACATTTCTTTCTGTTTGAACTTTCAGAGGGCTCAATATTTCATCCTTGCTTTTTAAGATTTTTGTTACGTTTTGATCGCAGCCTCAGCGTAAGAGCTAACTTTGTGTTCCTGGATTCTGACTATCATGAATGGTGTTTTGTGCATTAACTGTAGTAATGTGTTTGCAGGCAAAGACCGGGTAAAGGAGGAGGAACAGAGTTTCTCTGTTTGGGCTGCTCCAGGCCCGTGTGTTGCAGAGTCCTTCCTGGTTATGGTCTACATGAAATCTTACCAATGCATCTGCGGGGGTTTTATAAAAACTGTCCACAAATTTATTACATCTTTTCAGCCAAGAAAGGCTATGTGTAATGGTCTTAACTCAAAAGGTTTTATTTTGTCAGTTCCAAGCTGGCATACTTCTCCTAGTTATTTCAAAACAGGTGTCTTAGAAATTTACCTACATTTAATTTCTCAAAAGCCTTTTTCACAGCCCCCGAACAAAACTAGGCAAAGTTGGTGAAATATTTTATTTGATATCTAAACATGTTTAAAACTGTTTTTTTTCTTTTAATTTTGAGTGGGGTGAATTGATCTCTGTGTCTTTTTGTGAGGGCAACCTGGAATTGTTTACCAGAGAAGCAAAGAAATCATTTATTCACCCAGTTCTGGGGTTTACCTCTTTCCCAGGGCCCAACAGTACGTCATTTTAGCCTTCAGCACTTTTACCTCTGTTTGCCCTTCCTGCTAATTTTTATTACATACTCCTGAAGTCAGCAAAATAGACTTTCTCAGTGAGGAAGAGTATCTAAGCCTGGGCATTTATCGCTCTTCCACGATGGCCGGCAGCAGGCGTTCCCATACAGTGGGTCCAGCATGGAGGTGTCTTGGCAGATGATTGCTTCCCCTGTGGTTTTCTCTTCTTCCTGCCTGCAGGAAGGATGAAAATATAGCTCTTGTACATGCTTTGTCCTGTATTGTATGCAAGAGGTGGGACTGCTCCTTGGGAATAGAAAGAGAGCAGGCTGTCTGCAGAGCACCCATCCGTAGTACATGGGTTTAGGCTGGAGGGCTCTGTGAGTATGGTTGTGTTGAACAAAGGCGTGGAGAGAGCTGAATCTTGAAATTCTGGTGCTGGAAAGGGCTCTCATTGGAAATGCAGAAAGCCCAGCAAAACCATGCTTCACCTGGATGTCTTGTTCTTCCCAGACTTCTTGTGAGGAGCAGCTTTGGAGGTGTTGCTGGAGGT
Source organism: Mesitornis unicolor (assembly GCF_000695765.1). Classification (NCBI taxonomy): domain Eukaryota; kingdom Metazoa; phylum Chordata; class Aves; order Mesitornithiformes; family Mesitornithidae; genus Mesitornis; species Mesitornis unicolor. The sequence continues at coordinate 30,564 of NW_010187396.1, read as the reverse complement.
GTTCCCAGTAGGAGTGCTTGGCTGATGTGATCCATTCCCTGTCGCTCACCAGGACCTGGTCTCGTGACTCTTGAGTTTACTCGCTGAGCCTGGTGTCACCCAGCTGAGGGTGCTGCCAGGAAAACGCTGGTTGCTTTGGATCTGTGAGCTGCTCTGGAGAGTGGAAGAGTGGCTGGGCAATGGTGGTATTTGAGTGACCTGAGTCCTGTTTCCAGTACTGTGAGAGGCTTAAACTCACTCTACCTCCCTTCTCCATCTTTAACTGAGCAGCATAGTACTTCTTTTGTTTGTTTTTTTTTAGGGCACAAACAACTCATGCAAGCTGGAAAGCCTTTACCAGTAATTCCCAAACACAGAAATATGTGCTTGCAATGTGGCACTTTTTAGAGCAACATCCACTCAGATGGTGGAGAATCCATCACAGCCCGGAGTGAGTAATTCCAATGGCTCATTACTTTTCCGATTACAAACTGGCACCTTCCCTGCAGTTTGAATTTGTCTAATTTTGGCTTCTAGCCATTGGATGTTGATATGGCTTTGTCTGTTAGATTAAAGAGAGCTCTGCTATAAGAGATCTCCTCTTTAGTAAGTGCTCTTTATTGTTAATAAGCTACTTCTTCCTCTTATTTTTGATAACCTAAATTATTAAGCACTTTAAATATCTCAGTGTGAGCAGCTCCCTTCCACCCCCAGTCCTCTAACTGTAATTTCAGTTCCCTCCTGAATTCCTGCTCAGGTACCACTCTGTTGCCCAATAAGTACATTGTGACATTGGAGACATCTTGGTGGAACTGGCAGCTCTTCTACATCTGCAGTGGCACTAGATGGCACCTGAATCAAGTCCTCAAATTCCAGAAGGGTGTAAGATCCATCTCCCCTGACTTCAACCACCTACAAGGTTAAGTAGTAGACCAAACTTGTCACCTAGTACATCTTGCTCAGTCAAAGTGCTTATGTGTTTTTTTCTGGTAATTAAGTCAATACTCACTAAGCTGCAATTGCCCAGAAGGTGACTGTGGCATAACATGCCGGTTCTGCTGCCCTTTGCAGCAGCTGTGGAGCCCCTGGTATGGCTGTGAGGTCCTACTAAAGGACAGCTTGGCAAGCACATGTCTCCAAAGGAGACTACCTAAGCTATTGTCAGTTTTACTTCTGTGGGTGTGGGAGAAGATGCCATATTTTTATGTAGACCCATCTCCTGCTTTCCCAGTTAAATCTAGCAGGGATAGGTTGTTGATGCTGATGATTGTGGCCTCAGGGACAGGTGTTGTGCCATCTTCTGTTGTTTGGTCCTGGGTATCTTAGAAATTGCCCCAGTCTTTGCCAGCATCTGCATCACAGCACAGGGAACTTTGAAGGAGAGCCATCAGCCATGTTCTCCACCCTCATGTCTGCCTGGGGGGAACTTGAAGGCTGCTGTGGTTTTCTCATCGCTCTTCAGAATGTGTTGATTGGGGATGGCCTCTGTTTTAATGATGGTTTAGAACTGTTTCACACTATCCTGGCTTTTCTTAGTGTAATTTGGATTTATATACAGTGACTGATCATGTGCCAAAAGTTTTATTATGGACAACACGTATCGCTCAATCGACTGCAGAGACCAAACAGCCATTGTTTAACCTCGCTACTTAGAATAACATTGGATGACTCCAGGTGTACCAGATGGGACCTACCACCCTCACTCTGCTCTCTCTGAGTGTTCAAAAAGTGGATGGGCTGCAGATTTCCTTGTGAGCTGTGCTTGGTTGAAGCTTGTTTCAGACCCACCTGGAGACCTCTGCTGTTTAATATGGGACAGTAGCGTGGGAGGTCTGTGGTGCAGTCTCCAGTGAGCTGGCCAAGGTGGGACTTCATATCAAGTCTTTGCCACCTGCAGCTGTTAGAGTGCAGTAGCTGAGCAGAGCAACTTGCTATATTGCAAGACCATATTTTTCTCTGTGCTAAAGGTGTTTTCAGTTGATCCAGCTGTAGAGAGGTAGTTAGTCCTCTGGGGCCTCTGAATCAAAGGCTCCAGGAGATCTCTCCGTTGTGCGCTGTTGATAAACTGGTCTGTCTTCACTGCATTAGCCCAAGGCTTGGATAGGTGTTTTGGAGATTCTCTGCTTGCAAACTCTCATTTCATGAGCAGCCAAGCTCCGTGGAGGTTATTTAGTGAATGCACAACTAAATGAGACATGAACAGCCTGATCGTGGCAGAATAAAACACACAGATTCATTGCTCAGGTGAGAAGGAAGTGTGGCAGAGCACTGAGAGTCTGAAAGAACAAGCATGAGTGTGTATAACCCATGGTGTGAAACCAGTGCTATAAATAAAGGGCTGATGGAAACCAGATCTGTTCTGCGTATGCTTCCCATTTCTACTCCAAAGCAAGAAACTTGTTTGCAGTGAAAGGCTCATACGTGGCCATGCTTTGGCCTCTGTTTCTTCCCCCAAGGCATGTGCTGGTCCTCCTGAGACCTTTAAAAGGAGGTTCTGGGTGTGACCTGGGAAAGGAATGTGCAAATCTTGTGAGAGATTTCCTATCAGCCACTACCTGTGAGGGTAGGCCAGCATCATTCTTTTCATAATGGAAATTATCTTTTTCACTTCTTCCTCCCTGACCTCATTTTTACAAAAGAAAAATACTGGGAGACTGACTGACTTGTTTGAGGGCAGAAGATGGCTGTAAAAATAAGTACTGCTGATATCAGCATCCAGGGCTTCACTATTAATATTTGATATTTTGGTCTCTTCAAGCTGCCAGTCAAGGAAAGTAGAGAAGGCAGGAATTGCCGTATATAAATATCCTTGGTCCTAAGTCCTACTGTGAATCACCAGAGTAAATAAGTTTGTCTCTCTTACCCTGTATCCATGTAAATCACCACAGGCAGTGGAATTAAGCCTGTGTAAGGCCAGCATGAGTGGGAAGTGGTGGTGCTGCTGGCTTTGGGGAGTGTAAGGAGAGCTGAACTTTGGCTGAGAGTTTTTAGGGAGTTAAAGAGCAAGCATATTCCCCAAGGCAAACAGCAGAGACCCATTTGGAATAAATCTGTGTGCTGGCTGCACTCCTCATTCTGGCAGTCAGCTCATTTGCGATTCAGGCCAAGTTTTGCACTATGGTCAGCTTTAACTAATAAAGATCTAGCATGGTACCTTGCTAATCTCATTAGATGGAGAGGTATGTTTTGGTAGCGGTTTCTAAGGGAGGACAAAGAGAGAAATATGTTTAGCTATTCCAACTCAAGTCGTTTCTGTCAGATTTTTTCAAAGTGCACATATATATATATGTACATTTCTGCTGTTTCTACTTAAATCTCCCACTAAAAATAATGGTACCAGAGGCCCCAGTTACCAGTCCTCAGGGATAACTGCTATAGGGACTTAGAAACCCCAGCAGTGTCATTGCTCGTGGCTGGGTACTAATCCACAGACATCTTGGGGGCCTCCTTGTACCTTGCTTGGCGTTGGACATGCTGACCCCACTGCACCATCAAAGGCCGGGAGGAGCTGTGATGTTAAAACCTGCTGAGTTCAGTGCCTTGCCCAGTGCCGCGTTGTTGGGTTTACATTCAGTGACGCCAATGGATTATTTTTCCCCTCTGAACTAGGCTTTAAAAATATCAGGAATTGGGCCAGTGTTAATAAATGGCAGTCCTTTCACTTGGAGCATGAGGCATTGCCCCGACCCCACTGAGCCGAGCTCCTCTCAGAAGGGGAGAAAGAAGAAAACCTGGTTCTCTTTCCTTTTCTGTTTTGTTCCCAGAGCGCTGTGGCTCAGTGCTGGTTTGTTTTAGCTTTGGATCAATCGGCTTTTGTCACTGTTCCTTGGGACTTCACAGGCTTTGCTCTGCCCTGTTTCCTGGTGCCTTCCATGGTAGTGTTTGTCAGGGGAGCCTCAGCTGCAGTTTCAAATGGGTCCCAAAGTGAACATGTCATCGCTGTCCTTCACATTCAGGTGCTGTAACTAATGCCAAGAGGGAAACATATTGACATCGTGGGATACACTTGATTAATCAATTGGTCAAGGTGGTAGTGCGGAGGCTTTGCTGCCCCTTATAAGGTTGCTCCTTCCCCTTCCTCATGTCACAACAAGGACGTTGTTGTGTTTTGCTGAATCCTTCCTCGCTTGGGGCCAGTCATTTATCAAAAGAGATTTCCATCTTGGACTAATAATTCATCTCTTATTGCAGCCCTCACTGCTCCGAGGGCCCATTTGTTTCCTCTTATCGCAGTCTAATTATTTGGTGAAGGAAAATTTCTGACTATCTTGGGGCCAGCAGCTGAGAGTTCAGGAGAACCTGGCTCCCAGGTAGGGACGTGCCTGTGAGCGTGGGCGAGGGGCTCCCGGGGGGTCAGACCCCATCCGTGGGACGGCTCCTGCGGAAGGGAGGATGGGGCAGAATCCGGTGGCTTCGACATGAAACACAAAGTCTCTTCCTTTGACTTAACTTTCCCTTTGTGCATTTTTTTCACAAGCAAATGCTCCCACATGCATCACACCCACTCATCTCCCACCACCCACTCACACTTTCTCACACACAGGCACACTCACTCTCACACATATTAATAAGAAATCCTGTAAGTGTAGTTTTTTGGTCTTTTTTTTTCTTTCCCTCTTTCCCCTGGAAAACTGGGGGGAAAAAAAGAGCAATCATTTGTATTCATACATACTTGGCCAGTGTTGGGATTATAGAAGGGAGGATGGGTGGATGGATGAACAGACAGTAATCACAGCAGCATAATTAATAATAATGACAGAATGGCATCCTGCTCCTATTAATAGTGCATGCACTGCCTTAATCAGTTGTATCCACCATCCGATGGGAGGCTTTAATTCAATTGCTAGTTTCTATCAGAAAAGTTGTTCTGACCAGATTAACCGCTTGGTTCTTTATTTCTAAAAAGGAGAAATTATTCATTTATTATGAATTTCTGCATCTTTATCTGACTTGGGATAATTTCTTTGTGTTATTCAATGGCCCCAGTGTAACTCTGAGGCAGTGGAGGATGTGTCGGGGAGTTCCCCAGTTCCCTCTCTCTTGGCTGAGCATCCTTTGCTCCTCCATCCGCTGCCTCTGAGCTCAGTGCAAAGCTCTGAGATGGCCCTGGAGAGCCAAGCCGAGGAGAGGACTGTCAATACGGGCAGCTGGGCTGTCTGCAGTCACCGTGCCACCACTGTCTTCCTACCACCCTTGTTCTTTATAAAGCACTTCGGAATCACCTGGAGCACGAGAGGTGCTCTATGAAATCAAACTCCATCTCAGTCTGTCTCACAGCCATCCCCCTCCTCTGAAAGCAGCGATAAATTCAGCTGGGTTGGTAATGGCCAATTGCACCACTTCAGAAATGTTCTTTGAGGACAAGTTCTCAAATCTTGTTGGTTTATTAAGCATATCATATGTATGAAATGTCAATTGATGTATTGCATGCAAAAGATACAGCAAATATAATAATAACCTTTCCTAACGTTTCATTTTGAAGCCCCATTTTCCTGAACTGAGCTGCTCCCAATAAATATTGCACAACATGTTTCTCCTACACAAGTGCAGCTACCACTTATGAAGCAAACTCAAATGTTTTAATTCTGACAAAATGAGCATCTTTCATGCGCCAGCCTCTATTCGGCACATAGTTTTGTGGCTAAATGGCTTTCTGATTATCATGTCCCAGGATATTACTTCAACTGAAGTGATATGAAATGTCATTAAAAAGTAATGTTCCTTTGCTTTGACAATCATATTAGTAAACATTGGAGGCTCTGCGGGTTATATGTCAGGCAGGCCGACACTAATGGGTTTATTAACATATACAGTAGCACTTTGTCAAACCTCCTTGTTAATCTAAATTTGCAGGTGACAAAAAGAAAGAGGAGGGGAGGAAGAAGATGAGATTTAAATATTGTTTAGGTTGGGCTACAAGTGAAAGAAGCCAGGAAACCCTGAGCAAGGTTGGCTGCTCCCCAAACTGCTTCCCTGCACTCGCTGTGGGGAAGTCAGTAGCAAATATGAGAGGGCAAATGGGGGTATCACAGGGATGTCAGGGTCCCAGGGAAATCTGCTCTGAAGTGCATAAAGATCTTTGTGCCCTCTGTTAACTGGGGAGGGTCCAGGCAACATTGCTGTGTAGCCTGGGCACGGCGTTGAGTAACGGGGCTATGTGGCTTTCCAGAGGTGATGGAGGACTGAGACCAGGTTTCCCTCATCCTTCAGAGGCAGGAAAGACATCTGAGCTTGAGGGGGCATGTGCTGTCTTGGGATCCCCAAAGGATGGGACAGGAATGGGGGAGAATTGTAGTTTTTGCTGCTGGGTTAGCTGCCAGTGAGCCCAGCCCAGCAGTGAGGAGAGTTAAACTTGGCTCATGGAGAGTTATTTACCCAACAGCTCCAAATGCCTCCCATGGGATGCTAAACACCCATTGCCAGTTTTGTTCAAATGGCGCCGTCTGCTCCATGGGCCAGGAGCTCTTCCTGCATGTACCAGATGTGACTGGAGGCACGGAGGAAGTGAAACAGGGTCATGGGGATCTGCCCTGAGGGGATCTTTGGGGAAAACCTGGTTCCACACGGGAAATGAATTGCATCCCCGCACCCACTGCCACCTCCTCCTCCCGGCTGGCAAGAATTAGGGAGACGTGACTAACAGCAGTGAAACTTTGTGTGGTGAGGGAGAATTTTGGGGCTGCACAGGTGCCTGGTTTGCTGTGGTGCTGGGAAGGTGGCATTGTGCTGGGGTCTGGTGAGGTGCTGGAGGTGGTCCATGTGTGGAGGGAATGCTACTGTGTCCTTGAGCAACCTTACAATAACAAAGTGGTATGTGCAGGGCTGGCTGCATTGCACAGCCCTGCCCAGGCATTGCAGCAAGGTGGGAGCATTATGGACCCCACTGGGTTTGGGGAGCAAGAAGCATCTGAGTTTTCAAGTTACAGAAGACAAACCCACCTCTCTCTCCTCAAATATCCTGGCTTAGAAAACCACAAGCTGTTTAAAATAATTTCCTGAGCTACCTGAGGAGAAAGCTGGATGCTGAAATTTGGGCACATGGCCAGAATTCAGTCCCCAGGGACACGCAGAGCCTGGGGGAACCTGCTATCACCTCGCAGCACCCCAACACACACCAAGTATTGCCTGTTGGGGTCTGTCATGTATTCCCCCCCCCGCCAGAGCAGGACAATACAGGTCTATACTTGGCAGGGTTGTTAGATATGTTTGTAAGGATGCTCTGAAGCAGCAATTCCCCTTTCTCCTCTGAAAAAATAACTGGATGTGATAAAGCTGCTTGAATGGACTGTTGACCGCAGGGGTCCCAGTGCTGTGTTCATCTTTTGGTTCTGTGCTTGGAGGGGATAACAGCTGAGTCGGGTGTTCCCTCACACCAGCTCTGTGCTCGCTACAGGGTGAGTGAAGTCAATGACTTGCTGTGGTTTTTATTTTGGGAGCTAGGAAGTGTAAGTACACTGGGACCTATTCTTGTCCAAATGACTAAGCCTCTGCCAGCCCGGAGCTCTTCATCTTGGCAAGCAGATGGTGCGTGGAGGAAAAGCAATGCTATTCACTGTGCTGAAAGGTCTTTTCTTTCTGGAGCAGCATCTTAAAGGTACAATGATTCGGTTTATCAGGTTCAGGCGCCGTTCGGGGAGTGAAACAAAACAGGGCAGAATTGCAACTGCAGCCTTGGATGGGTCCTGCTGGGAGGGGCCTGTTCTCCCTGGTGCAATTTGTGCTCATGTGGATGTGGAGAGCTCAGCCATGGGGCAGCACAGTGGGGCTCAGGGATCCTTCAGGGCATGCTAAGGAGCAGACATAGTTTCTCGGTGCGAAAGGGAGCCTCTGTTCCTGGAGGCCTTCAAAAGCCCGTGTGCCCTAGAGCCCAACGAGGTGCGTGTTCCTGGTGTGCAGATGTGCCAGCTGTGGTTGCTGTCTCTTGCCGACTCACATTATTTTAGGGACTGGTAGCTTGAGGTTGAATTGTTGAGCTGAGACTGCAGCTGAGCCGAGACTGCAGCTGAGCCCATGGCATGAGCACTCTTTGCAGCCAGGCATGGGCACAGGCCGGTGCCTCGGCTGCTGGGCATGGCACAGAGATTTGGGAGTGGAGTGGGGAACATCACCTCAAGGAGCATCTCCTCCCTCTCTGCAAGCATCTTTCTTCTGCATCTCCTCTTACGACTCCTAAACCAGACCGGTTGTGCCACTGCCACACGTGTACCGGTGACAGAGGGATGGGTGTTACAAGCCCTGGGAGTGGACCCTGTCAATCCAGTGGTTTCTGCTTCACTGACAGATAATTACATTGTGAAAGGAAAAAGGATTTGCTAAAAGCAGGAACTAAATGGGGTTTATAAAGGATGCTTTTTCCAGGTAGCTCCTGAAGCTAGTAAAACTCTGCTTGATCTCCATAAAGGGCTGGAGAGCTTAAAGTTTCAGTTTTGCCAAGTGTTGCAAGGGTGGAAATTGGGGGCTGGCATTCATGATTACTGTCCACAGAGAGCTGGGAGTGGTTCAAAGGGTAACGAGTACTTGAGGTTGTGTGGGAACAGCTCCTGAGCATCCTGGTTCATGTGGACTTTGGAGCCAAGTGGGCCCAACTGTTCCTGTGTGCCAGCCAAGGAGTTTAGGTGCTGGCAAGCAGCAGGATTTCAGACTGACTGGATCCGTGTTTTGTGACAGCACTGCAAACTCCCAGGGGTTTTCTATTTTGGGGCTTCATTAAGTGCATTTGTCTTCGTTTGATGTCTTCTAGCTTAGAAAGTCAGCAGGACTCAGTAGCAAAGCGCTCTGGAGGTGAAGGGAGGGTTTGGATTTTTGCTGCCGCGCTGTAAGCCCTGCTCCTGCCATCCTGTTGCTGGTGCCCAGGTGGGATGTTGACACTTGCACCCACCCAGCCCAAAATAGCTGTGGCCCCAAAGGTGCTCACTGGGTGCACTGGGAACCACTGCCTGCTCTCGCAGCTGGTGGTCATAGCTCATGCTTATAAAGGCAGTAGGAACTGCAGAGCTGCTGAATTGGTAGGTTATTTGGGGGAGGGATTTACTCCTCTTTTCTTGTCTTTTCCTTCTTTCCTCCAGTAGCTGCAGTGGAAAAAAAAAAAAAGATTTTTAAAAAAGGGAGGAAGAGCCTGGAGGCGACAGGTTAGAAAACAAATACCAGAAGAATGAGAAATTAAGTTATTTGGAGAGCAGAGCTATTTGCTTTGAAATCAACCTTCTTTTTTTTTCTCAGATTTTTTTAAGAAAATAGGAATTATTTTTTTTTCTTAAAATATCCCCTTTTTTGTTTAAAAACTTTAGACAAACTTTTGGCACTGCCTCTGTTCACAATAGAGTTCGCAATTTAATAACCTTGTTATGTTACAAATCCTGAGACTTCGCGACTCCTGCACTAGTCCATCTGCCAAGCAGAGAGCATTTCTTGACCTTTTAAAGAAAGCCAGAGATAATGAACCATTTGGCCCGTAGGATGCCCTGGCTGCTTGGAATAAAATCAGCGTGGCTGTGAATTTTGGAGAGGAACAAACGAGCAGCTCCGAGCCAACAGCACAGGCTCAGTTCGCTGCGATCTCCGACTGCAGTAACAGCCATAAACTCCTTTAAAACAGTTAATAAATCAGGGGACATGGGCAGAGCAAGATCTGGGTTTCACATAGGCTTTAGAAAGTGGCTTGAAAGGACCAGAGAGGGAGGATTTGACTGGCTGCCGTTGAGTTTGAGCTTGTAACTAGTGATTTTCTCCTTCAGAAATCTCATCGACTTAAGAAATACAAATGCTGAAAGAGGCTGATGCTTGCTGGGGGGAGCTGGGCAGCAGAACTTGCTTTCCTTGCTATTGGTGGTGGAAATGTGCAGTGTGTGGCACACATTTTGTGCTGCGGATGTTGGAAGTGCAATGGTAAAAGATGTTGCTTTCATCAGTGTTTTCTGTGGCAACCCAAAATGTTGCAGTGTCACAGGTGTCGTCCCAGGTCAGGTGTCCCGTCTCACGTCAGAAACGTACCCCGGTGAGCACCACTGACTCCTGATAGTGAAAGGGCCCTTGTGCATCCCAGGCAACGTGGCTGGGGAGTGGAGACACCCAAGCTGTCCTTCCCATGGCCCGCCACAGCTCCAGGGAGGCATCTCCTGACCTAACCCTGAAACCGCTGGTCCAGCTCCCGTGGGCTCAGTGCTGAGCTGCAGCCAGGGCTCTGCCAGTCTCTGAGGGCTTCCTCGGAGAACAAGAGGACCATGGCTCTCTGGTCCTTTCTGGAGACCAGCAGATGTTCATGAATGATCCTTTCTGCATTTGTTCATGGATGATCCTTTCTGCATTTGGCTCATCAGGTCTCTCCTTGCCTGTGGGATTGCACCAGGGCTGTGATTTTCCTGCCTGCTGTGTGTGGTCGCTCATGCTGGTGCTCTCTGCTTAGCCCAAGTGGTTGTGCTTTTTTCAGATGCTGGCTGAGTTATGCTGTTCCTTTTCCCTGCATTTTCCACAGTATTTCCATCTTTGCAGCAAGTCTGGCACAAGAGCACCAGACTCCTGCCCTGCTCTTCTCCTGCTCTGCCTGCTCAGGCTGGGTGGTGTTGGCACGTCCAAGGTGTGGACCTGATTTGACACACGCAGACATGAACAAGGAGACATGGCACACACACGTGTGCAAACCTGGCCCAGGACGGGGCTGGCAGACTGGCAGAGACTTTGCTCCACAACCTCCTTTCCATCACATCCAACTCTGTGGTTCCAGCAGAAAGGATGTAGAAAGGTTTTTGGGTGGAGCAGGAGAAGGGATGGCTGACCAGCTCCAAGCTGGTGTCATGGAGAAATGCATGATTAGTTTGTTTAAAATGTCACTGAGGATATGCATGTTCTTCCTATGCTGTGAAACCAGAGCCAGAGCATTGG
>NW_010187396.1:2437-19676 GCF_000695765.1 Mesitornis unicolor | reverse complement strand
AAAGATGACATAGTTGGTCTTGATTAAACCATTAGTTTAATGTTAATTAAACCATGGTTAAATTATTCATGTGTCTAGCTCTTCATATGATACATAAGGAATTTATTGTAATGGGATGTGTTGCTGTGTTGTGCTCACTAGCAACTAACATGGCAAAAATAAACAATTACAATGGCAGAGGAAGGACTTTCCACATTACCACTGTAGTATAACTGGAGCTGTCATTTAGACTGAAATAGCGTTAGGTTTATGGTGATTTTTAGCCACAGATCTCATGTCATAGCCTGCTTTCCTGCCAAGGATACATGGGCAGGCTTGCTCTCCTCTAATGGGACTTCTCAAAGCATTGCAGAATGCAGCCAGCGCCGTGGTGATGGCGAAGAGCCAGGTAGGGCGGTCGCTTAGTGCCATAATAAGCAATGATTTAGCTAAGGGAAACCTCCAAAGTCAACAGTGAGGAGGAAAATCCTGGGACTGTTTTGGTGTCTGGCAGAGCAGATGAAACACCAGGCTGAAGGGATTTCTCCAAGACGTTCTCCATACAGCATTTGCTATTTTCCTTCAAAGCTGGAAAACTTGGCACATGTATAATGCACCCCACACTAGTGAGGGGCTGTTTATACTGGTCGTTAAAGGGTCTTCTTGTTACCGTCATCTCCAGGAATAAAACATGGCCATTAGAAATGGATGTGCATTAATCTGCCCAGGTGCCCAGGCTGGTTTCAGATCCGTGGTCAAGAGCAGTTGGGGCAGAGCAACATCTGCCGGTGACCTGCAGAGGAGCATATTGATGGGACGCTGCAGTCACCTGCATCTCCCTCCTTTGCCGTGCTCTGCTCTCATCTTTATTACCCAACTATAGACTGATAGATCCTGCTGGCTAAGCAAAGATCTATATCTTGAGATACATATGGGCCATGGCTTGATTTCACCCAGCCTGGGCAGACTTGCTGGGTAGCAGAAGGTATCTCCTAAAGTCTGTGCTACTAAAAGGTTTTGGAGAGTCTGGTGGGGCTCCAGAGAGTGAAAGACAAATTCCCATACCCAGTGCTCATCTGGCAAGCTCAATGTGCTCCTCAAGGTCGTTTTTTAGGGCAGCCTTTCTTGAGAGGCAGAATCTGGACTCAAAGCCATGCCTTGCTCCAGCTGAGGCTCCCTACAGCCCCCTCGAGACTCAGGGAAGTCTCATCTCTGGGAACTGGAGGTGCTGGGAGGACGATTGGACTGGCTGGGGAGCTCCAAAGCCTCAGGTTATACTCCTCTCCCACCAACCTTGCTTTCTCACATCCTGATCCCAGGCGAGAGCTGAACACCAGTTGGGGTCTCTCCCATCGCCTTACTTTAAGTAGTGTTTCTCCCCATCTGCCAGGGCTGGGTTTCCATGTTTGCATCCCACCAGGATACAACTCCTGACCCCCAATCTCATACTAAGTGCAGACAGCAAGGGTCGAAATCCCACAGGGCTGATACAGGGGTTTATAAAGCCCTGCATCGTCCTTTGGCCATCGCTGGCGGGTGGGAGGACGTTAATGCAGCTCCTGTGCAGACGCCTGTAATAGGAACGGTGCCTGGGGAAGCATTTGGTCCTCGTTAGCAGCCACTCGGTAGCTGTTTTGTCATTTTTCTTGTTTGTCATAAAAAATAAATACAGTTTAATAGATGATCTTATAGAGCAGGTTTTGGCAACAAAATAGACCGTGTCCCATTATAAACTTGATGTGTATAATTTAAAGCAAGATGGAACATAAAACCATTTCCAGCTCAGATGAGGGAGAGGGAGACACAGATTTAGGTCTTGATTATGCTGAAATGAAAAACAGCACATTCTCGGATAGCGTATTAAATCAGGCTTTCTGTTTTATGGAGTCCAAACTATAAACAGCCTTTTTCAAAACAATTAATCACTTCGTTTATTTTTTGGTTTGAAAAGTTTGGGAAAGGGATTTCTTTCATTTTTGTGTATTTTTAGAGATGCCACATGCAAATGAGCAGCCCTGAACACCACTGAAGATTATTTGGACACCAGGGTGGGACTTTCAGGGGATGTTTCTGTCAAAATACCATCCATTGGCAGAGACGCCCTGAGGAGCCCTCAGGAATGACACACCTGGTGGGGAGAGCTGGGCTCTGGAGCTGAAGCAGAGATGTGGAGTGGTGGTGTGAAGGTGGTGGAAGAGGCAGTGATGCAGCTGGTTATGGGCTAACCAGCTCAGCTTTCCCAGACCAGCGGGTTAGTGCAGACTGGGGGGACTGGTGGGGGTGTCTTTTAGCAGAGGTTGCCCCTTGTCTGACCCACCGGCCTGCGGCATGCTCACCTTCCATCCAATTTGGTAAAACCTGCCCATCACTCTTTCTTAAACTGGGCAGTTAATTCTTACTGGGATTAGAAATGGGGCATGTCTTCACTATCAGCTCTGTCTCCATCACCCTGCAGAGCTATGAGCAGAGGACCTGATCCCCTCCACTGCTGTAAACCATCACGGCTCTACTTGATCTGGAAGAGGGATGCAGAATTCTGCCAGGGAAACAGAGAGAGAGATCCAAAGTGCATTTCCTCCGTCCTCCCATTGCGTAAAGCAAGGCGGCTCCTTTGGTTTCGGAGCTGCGAGGCTGGCTTGCCGCAGTCTAGCTGTTCAGTTCTGATTGCAGCAGAGCCAGTGTAAATCCAAAACAGCTCTGGGGAAGTCAGTCAAGTTACTGGAGACACCAAGCTAGAGGAGATAGGAAACTATTCACAGCTTGTATGTAGCTGTCGACATTACATATAAAAAGCTGGCTGGATGCTGCAACAATGTGCTATAGGCAGGGCGCTAATCTCTGTTGTTATTAAGTTTCCTGACATTTCCCATTATTGGAGCTTCTTTACAGTTCTTTATAGGACTGCAAAACTTTAATCTTTCAGGTTGAAATGCATCACCTATGTGCCATCCATGACACAGGTGGTGCCACTGGGTGAAATCTTGCTTTTTCTTGAATTTCTGAAGAGCTGGGAAGTTGCACAAACCCCAGCTGTGTTAACAACAGCAACTGATAAAGCTGCAATGCCCGGAGGGGCTCAAGCCAGCGTTTCTCCTGCCTGCGCAGCCCTCACTTGTGTCATGCTGCCTGTGTGGGTATGGGTTTTAATACGTGCTGCCGGGGAAGGTTTAGGTTGGATATTAGGAGGAATTTCTTTACATGAAGAATGGCCAAACACTGGAACAGGCTGCCCAGGGAAGTGGTGGAGTCACCATCCCTGGAGATGTTCAAGAAGCATGAGGATGTGGCACTTCAGGACATGGTGTAGTGGCCATGGTGGTGTTGAGTTGATGGTTGGACTTGTTGATCTTAGAGGTCTCTTCCAACCTCAATGATTCTGTGATTCTGTGACCCCACCACCCTTCTCAGTCAGCAGGAGCTGTGCCGAGGTGCACTGGAGTGAAGACAGGGCTAAGAGATGCAGTGGCAGAGACAGGACCCTATCCCCTAGGGCCAGCAGCATCTTGTCTGAACCATGTGGATTCATCTACTCATCCCTGGCAGTATATAACCCACTGAGTCCTATAGGAAATTTACCCTGCTTCTGTAGCCAGAGGCTATATACTAATGTGCGTGTAAAGAAGGTAAGCCAACTTTTTTTTGAGCTGGAAAGTGGCATGTTTTACTGGAAAGCCAAAACAGTTTGCTTTGGCTTTGCTGCTGCCCGTCCTCGTGGCAGCTGTGCTCCTGGTGCCAGTCCCTGGTTGGGGTTCTTAATACTGGAGGTGTTGTGGCAGTGTGTTGGAGTTGAAACATATCGGCTTTGTGCCAAAATGATTCACTTAGGGTTGTTTGGCCTTTTTTTTTTTCCGATGAAAAATCAAGATTTCCTCTGCAAGATGAGACATGATTTCAGTGGAGTTGGGGAGAATTGAATGGTGGCAGAGCGGGAAGAGGAAATAACTTTCTTTAAAAAAAAACAATCCTAAAAATGACTTTTCCTTTGCAAAATAAATTTTATGACACATTTTTCTACAAGCCCTAATTTTGAACTGTATTAGCAGTTTGGTGCCAGCCCGAGGAGTGCTGGAGCAGCTCATGTTCCTGTAGGAAAGAGGTATAAATCCTAGCACCAAATCTGAGGCTGGCAATTGGCCTTTCTCGTTGGGACACGGCTAACCAAGGTACCCCCATGCAGAGGCAGGAGAAGAGGCCATCTCAGTGGCATCATTGCACAAAGCCATGGCCTTCTCACAGTTATATTAGAAATAGAAATCTTGCGAGGAACCTTTTGGGCATAGAAATGTATTTTGGCTATCAGATGGCTGATGCAATAGTTGTGTGAAGCTGGGCTAGTGATGGGATTAGATAGCTGTCTCCTTTGGAGGGAAATTGTTACTGAAGGGACTGATGGGGACTTCCACACGATGTGGTGTTGCATCTGCTCAGGACTAGTCACTGAAGATGCCACGTGGAGTTGCAGGATAGTGACTTATGGGGAAAGGTGACCTTGCACTTCGGTTGCAAGGCTTGAATTCAGTTCCTGTCTCCACTCTCCAGTTTCTCTTGCCCATGTGTTGGCCTCCTTGTGCCACCAGCAGGGCAAGGAGCTACAGTGGTGTCCAGCGATGGGACCACCCTGGGGTTGTTTGTGTTTTATTGATAAGCCAAACGAGAGCTGCACGCTCCGGATGCCATTGCAGCTGATGCAGGGGGTCAGGGTGGATGTGGGTGCTCTGAGCCTCCGTGAGCTCTGGCCATTTGTCTTCCCCAGACCTGGAGGAAAAAACAATTTTCAGGTCATAAAGAGGAGAAAAGGTTTCACTGCTCACTGGTTTGCTTTAAGCAAATGGATCAATAACACTTGATACATAAATAAATAAAGCCAAGCCAGACCCCAGCTCACTGGATCTCCAGGGATGTATTTTGTGGCTAAAAGGTGGCTTTTCTCCTTGGAAGTGACGCAATTTTCCCTGGTTTTTGGGTTTTAAAGAAAGAAAATGGGAAATTTCCTGCTCTTTGTGGTTTGGTCTGGCTGTTGTGGGATGACATGCTGGGCACTGGTTATCAATGCTCGAGCTTCTGCTCCTCATGCAAGGCTGGTGCAGTTTTACCACAGTTGCTTGTCCATAAGCACGTTTGATCCTGAGGAGTGATGGTGGACAGAGATTTGCTGTTGGCCTCACAGAAAGAACAGCTGATGGTTCGCTATTTCCCAAGTGAAATTTGTGGGGAGAAAGAAGGTATTGAGCAGGTGTCTCCTGTGGAAAGCATCTTGTGAAACTGAAATTTTCCATTTGGTATTTTTTGGTAGAGTTTTTCTTGGAACATTTCATGGAATCTTGGGCCACAGACTGGCCCTTCTCCACCACTGTGGGACTATTTTTCTCCCCAGAGCATGGCCTTCTCCTCAAACTGTGCAATGGCTTCCTGATGGAAAATTATGTCCTCCAACTTCAGTAGTGAGAAGGACTTACATGTTTCTTGTACAACTGCACCTGTGGAGCTGTGAGAGGTGGATGGTTTGCCACCAGGTGAGTTCTTTTTTGTGTTGGCAAACACGGCTGTCTTTTGGTGGTTGTAGAGACCTTTCTGGTGTGATGGAGCCTCCACCTCCCCAGGTACCAGGGCTGTGGCGGAGGAGCTGCATCCCTGGGCACTGGCTCCATGTCCTCCCCATCTCACCAGCACCTTCAGGGAGCTGAGCACTCTGCAGTGATGGAGACCTCGTGTTTGTTGTCCTTTCTCGCTGGTGAGCTGTGCGTCTCCTGAGGAGCACCACAGGAGCAAGCAGGTGGTGGGAACCAAATGGCCGTGCTGAAGTAATGACAGTCTCTGGTGTCTGAGCTCTGAGAAGCTCCACTGTTATATGCTGTGCCTCTAGAATGAGTAAATAAAAGCCTCTTCATTTATTTATGATGCAAATAGCGACTGTGTGTTCAGCTCTAGGATTTGTTGATTATTTATTTAGAGCCTCTTGTCTCAGAGGCTCTGGCTGTTGGCATGCAGGAGGCATCTGTCTGGGCTTATTACCCACAAACAGACATTTTGTATCTTGGGCTGTGGCTGCTAATGTTTTTGGAAGCCTGCTGTGGAAACAGATATTCTTATAAGGAGACGCAGATCCCCTGATCCTCCCTCTTCATAGTCAATAGCAGCAACTCATGGTCCCAACAGCACCTCTGAAAATCCAGGCAGCATCATATCCTGCCCCTACAGAGCAGTTGAACATTGGGCTCCTTTGGGCAGGAAGGTTTCTACTGTGATAGCACCAAAAATTGATGGCTAAAATCCAGTTGCTGTGGGTCCTTGGCCTCAAAAACGTAAAAGGAAGATAAGTAGGAGATAGATACAGGTAGGCATAAAAACAGTGAGACAATATTTGGCCTGATATACTGGTGATGGTTGCTTGGGACCTCCTTCCTCTCCACCCACAGTGGGAGATGGAGTTTCACTGTACCAGAAGTGTTGGACTTGTCTTGTTCCACAACCAGACACAAAAAGCAGCTTGCTTTGGTTTCTGGAGACGTGGGGAGTGAATCGGTGTTCCCCTGTGACCAGGAGTCCTTCAGTACTCCTTCTCAGGCTAATGAAATTTTGGCACTTGGCTGTAGGAAGCTAATGGCACCCATTTGATGCACCCTTCTCAGGCCATCCCTTTGGCTTTGACAGTTGAAGGAGCACCAGTGCTTCCGCAGAGAGTGCCTCATAAGTGATCCATGGCACAGACCAGCCTCATCTCCAAAGCTTTGGTGAGTACAGTCCTGGTCAGTATTCTCAATGAGTGCAAAGGCAAAGAGGGAAGGGCTTGTTCCAGCTGATGGATGAGCCTAGAAGGGTTTGATTACAACAAAGAAATTCTGTCCATCCCTGCTGGTCGCAGCTGTGGCACCATCACAGGACTCCAGGAGGAAAGGCACCAGTGGCTGACCCTGACTTGCTGCTGCTATCTCATTATCCAACAAGTTATCCTTGCTGAGATGTTCATCTTTAATTATCCTGTGCAGGAATCCCTACTTTGTAAAATGGTGCCACAGTCAGTTCTTAGAGGCAAGAGTTGATTTTTTTTTGAGTTTTCTTTTCAAAAAGCTGTATTTGACCTTTTATTTGATTGCCTGTCTTGCAGTCTTAGGGCCTATGGATAAGAATGATTTTCTTGGTACCCCCATGGTGTTTTTGCAGGGTAAAATCATTTACATCTATTAAGTCTTAGAACTGTAAGGCAGAAACAGAAGAACTAATTCACACTCCATAGTGCAGCTGGCCAACTTGCAACAGAGGATGATTAAATCCAGACTTAAATGATCCAACTTAGGCACCTAAATGAGTGACCAAAGGCTCTGGTCCAAGCCCAGATCATTGTAGGTCTTGGATCTCTTCTGCAGACTGAGAAAAGGTTGCTGTTAAGCCAGATAGATTTTGCTTGGCTCCTGCACTCATGGCAGGATTTCCAGGGCTTTCCAGGACTTCAGCCATCCTCATAGGTCTGCTCTGAATCCTCCTCCAGCTTTTCACTCTATATCTCAAGGTGTAGAGCTGCCCAGGACCCTACAGGCAGGATCCAGCCTAAATTCTGAATACCTTGTGCAGGAAGCAGCCCCAGTGGTAAGTGGTGAAAACCACTATGAAAAATTTTCTAGAGCTGGCAAAGTTGAGAAAAGGGGAGATGTGTAGGAACCACTGGGCTTGAAGAAAGCGTTTAAGGTTTGAGGTGGTGCTGCATTCCTGTAGCAAATAACCAGTGTGTGTCCTGGAGGGACAAAAGGGGTAGATAGACAGATAGACAAAAGGGATAGATCTACAGATAGACAACAGAGTAGTAAATGTTGTGCCTGCTCTTTTTGTGTGTGTCCCCAGATGTGTACACATTGGGAGTGATTTTGGGAGGTACTCAAATACCAAAGAAGCCTACAGAGATGCACAAATAGGGCCTTGGTGATTATCAGTGTCTCACCTGAAACTTAACATCAGCTAAAGGGATGGGGAGCTGGGGATGGGCTTCAGCACTGCAGTGGGGCAGGATGCAGCCTGCAGTTGTTTTTGACGGGTGTCTGTGACGCACAATTGGAAAAACCCTGCACTGGTGCAGCACTGGCCATTGGGGCTGGGGTGGGTGCTCCAGCTGCTTCGGTTCTCTGGGCTTGGACTCAAGCCCAAGTGAATCTTGCTGAGGGGCTGGGGTGAGAAGCGGGTTACGAACTGTTTAGAGGGCCATGAACAGCAGCTTTCATCAGCTGTCAGTTCCCATTACAGCCGGCTCAACATGGAAATGCAGCGTGATGCCCTGGGAGGAGAGGTTCCCCCTGCCTTACCAGTCCCAGCCAGCTCCATCCACAGCCTCTGGCTCTTTGGAGACTCAACCTTTCAGCTTGGACTGGCTGGTCCCACCAGCTGCAGGACACGAGCTTGCTCCTCACTTGATGGCATAGAGAGGGGGGCAGAAGTGACCAGGACCTTGCTGTGCTTGATGTGAATTGATGGGAACTATGCACAAATGCAAACCCTTGCACACTTGGAGGAGTTCTGCAGCACCTAATCTGAGCACGAGGATGCCAAGTGCATGAATCTTCAAATGAGACCTTATGTATAGAGAGCCTTCTGCCAAAAGGTAGCAGAGAATGTGATGTAAAACTAGAAATCTGCTTCAGTTGCCTTGGAATACAATATTCTCCTGAGGTGGCTTGCATATTGCTCCACAAAGATCAGCTGTCCACCAAACTACCAATACCTCCCAAACTTGGCTGCAGTTCAGCGCTTGTGGGATGAAATATAAAAAGAAAAGGAGGATGATTGAGTGTATCTGTTTCCAATTGACCGTGGTGCAAAGTTCCTAAATCTGACCCTGAGGATAGAGCTACACCCTGTGTGTCTGGATGGTTGTATGAGTTCTTGGTGTCATTTCTGGCTGGAGGTGGGTGTGGTGGTGCTGGAGGGGAAGGAGAGCTTGGAAAAGAGTTTCCAACAGGGATTAGCCAAAGGAAACTGGTAGTTTTTATGCCGATAAATTGGAACTGGGATTACAAAGGCAAGGAGTAATGTTTATGCTCTGAAGCTCATTCATTTGCTTAATTCTGGATTCGGGTGGTTGGTACAGGAAAGGATGGTGGCCAAAGACTGAGCATGGAAATCACCAAAGCCTGATTGAATCTGACAGAATCCACTTTTCTTAACTGAGCAGCGTGTGCGGGCACCTTTGAGCAAACTAAATGCCAGGTGCCATGGCTGGTGCTTGCCAGTGCCCAGAGACACTGTGGGTGTGCGCTGGGGGAGAAGGGCTGGGAGGAAGGAGTGGGTGGCAAAGCTGCATTGCTCCAAGGCCAAGCTGGGGATGGACAGAGGAGCATGAAGGACAAACAACGCTTCTGCAAGAAGGAGCCTTACAGAAACAGCTGCTGCACTCCAGTTCCTCGGTGTCTCCCCACCTGCAGCTCCCCTGAATGTTCCCTTTCATCCCTTCGATCTTTATTTTGTTTGATTAATAAAAAACTTTCTCTCCACAGAGATACTGGAGCACAGCCCACGGATCGGGAGTGGAGGCAGGGAATCGCTGCAGCTTGGCTTCTCCTCTCTGACCACCAGCCAGCTCCCTATCTCAGGATGGATCCAACAGGAGCACGGGAAGGATCCAAGAAGCCCCAGTGCTTTGCCAGGGCCACACAGGTAGCAAAGAGCCACATAGAAAGTCAAATACAACATCTGGGAGTCTTTTTTCTCCTGTTACCTCCCCTGTATTTCAGATCATTAACCCTGGTGTGCATGGAGGGCTTGCCAAAGCTCAAAACGCTCCCATCTCCCACATGAACACTCGTGCATGCACACAAATGCACACTTGTCTGTCTGGGGAGTCTGGATCAGAGGACAGCGACTGTATGCTGGAGCAGTGTGTGGCCTGTGGGACCCTGAGGTCTGTCGTAGGAGAAGCAGCAGTGGGCTGTTCTGTGTGGCTCTTTATTTGGTCCTGGTGCTGCTGACTTAGGAGAGATCAAGTCACAGACCACCAATTTGGGGAACTTGTCCTTCCTTCTGCTTCTACTGCATCCTCCCCTAAGAGCCTAAAACTAAGGGCTGTGTGGGCTTAACAGCTTGTTTGTGATGGCTTTTCCTGGTGTGTGTACAAGCTATTGAGGGTTTTGTTGGGATGGAGACGAGCAGAAGCCTTCCTGATAGTCAATGCTCAGGCAGGGAAGCAGGATGCTGCTGGGAAACAGAAGGGAAAACACAGCCCATGGGAGAGGAAGGAAAATGCCAAGGCAGGCTTGAGATCTGAGGCATCTTTAGGGCAACAGAGTTGGCCATCACAATTGAGGATAGATGGGTTGGCTTCCTGAGCCCATAGAGCCTGTTCTCGTAATTGGGCATTTTGGGCCATATTTGCCACCTGCATAGCAGCAAAAAGTAACTTAGTTCCCACTTGTACTGTGCTGGAAATCAAGTACCTTAATAGGAGTCACAAGCTTGGAGAAGGGGTTTAACTCCTATTTTCTTGGTGATAAAAGTGTTGGCTGAACCTTCCTTAGTCTGACAATGACAGGGCTACCTTTGTGCAGGGCTCCCTCGCTGCCTGCTGGGTGGTTTACAGCACTGCAAGAGCCAAATTTTTTTGTCTTTTGGGTGATTCAGGAAAAGTAGTGCAGAATCCCTTCTTCGTGCATTTGGAGGGTGAGGATTACATGCTGAGAATGGGCTCATACAGAACTTGGCTTCAGTTTTGGTCATGGCTTCTCAAGCCTTACTCTCATGGAGTTATTGGTAGCAGTGAGCTTCTGCCACTCTGCAGGCACAGTCATGGATTTGAGGAGCGGATTTAAGACAAACAGTGGCAAACCTCTCTGGATGCTGCGTGGTTTGGCCTTTGCATTTCTTACTGCTGCTGTTTCTGATCTTATTTTACATTATTTATCCCGCTCTTTGGTGGCTTTACTGAGGAATGGTTACAGAGATGACGACAAAATTTTTGAAAGTCATCTGCAAATGTTTTTCATGGATGAAATCACAAAGTAGAAATTGGTGATTGTAAACTGTTAACAATAAATGCTGGCTCAACAAGTGAGCACATCTGATGCATTTCAGGAGGGCAGTTAAGCATCTGAAGTGCACCCAGTAAAGTTTGTTAGTAGCTATTTTCTTCTTTCTTCCTCAGAGGTGTGTTATCCAGCCTGGGAATGGGAGCACTGCCACGGGGCTGGACTCGGTAAACACTAATACCAACAAACAGCTTAAATAGATAATTTCCTAACAACAGAACTGGCAGATTATGTTCCTGTGAGCCATCCAACTGGGAGACAGTGACAGAAGTGAAAAAAATTATTTCAGGAATTAATTGTAATCAATGAAGGAGTGTGGTATCAATGTCAAGGGTGGGGGAAAGACACAAGAAAAGGAAAAAAAAACCTAAACCCTACAGGAAAATGTAATTTAAACCTCCACAGAAGACATGCAAATGCAGCCGTTTGCTCCATGAGAGGCCTCTGGATTTTTCCTAATGAACTCTAATGCAAAAAGGAAATTAAAGAACACTGTTTTCCAGTCTGCCCAGTTGTAAAGCGCCCGTGCGGGAGCAGGGCTGGTGCCAGGGAGGGACGCTGCAGTGCTGCTGGCAGGGCTGGGCTGGGCCAGGGAGGAAATTTCTGCTCTCGGGCTCTGACAAACTCTGCTTGTCAGGAATAATTTTTTTTGGACAGAGTATTCTTGTTTGTTAAGCAGAGCAGCAACTAATTCA
Source organism: Mesitornis unicolor (assembly GCF_000695765.1). Lineage (NCBI taxonomy): Eukaryota > Metazoa > Chordata > Aves > Mesitornithiformes > Mesitornithidae > Mesitornis > Mesitornis unicolor. The sequence goes on along the minus strand of NW_010187396.1, from coordinate 7,999 downwards.
ACAAAACAGAAACTTTAGGCAGAAGATCAGCCTGGAAAAACTTCTTGACTGAGTGAAGGTTTTTTTCTTTTTCTGAAAGGGTCTTCCAAGATGGTCCAATATTTGAGACCATTCATTTTTTGAAATAGAAGCATCCATTTTTCTAGTGCATAATACTTTTTATTTTGAATTGTAAGCTAAGAATAGCATGAATGGGGCTTCTTTGCTGCAGGTTTGGGAGAATTGAAACCAAATGTCTAAAAATTGTCTATCCAAAATGCTTGGCTTGACTGAACTCACACAACTGTTGTTTTTTTAAAAAACACTATAAACAATATTGAAATTCTGACTGTTTATCCCCATATGACTTGAGAATTGTTTACAATTTTTCGATACTTTTCAGGAACTAAAAACCTGTTCCTCATGTATATTTATGCTGGCAGCTGTTAGCTAAAGGACAGCTCAGCTCCTTGAAAAGTAGAAGCATATGACAATTTTCTCTTTAGTGAAGCTGGTAAAATACAGAGTGTCAAACCAGAATGAATTCCCTGGGCCAGTTTGGCCACAGGCAGCAGTTGCATTTGGGCAGGCTCCTCTGTGGTATTTCCCTCCAGAGTGCTGGTGCCGAGGGTCCATCGTGCAGTGTTGTTCCCATGAGCTTCCCGACTCTGGGACGTGCTGTTTAACTGTGGACCAGGGAGAGCTCGTGTGGCTCCTTTTGCTCACTGAGACGTACAGGGCCAATATCCAATTCATACGGGCAGAGCTGGCTGTGCCCTGAGCAACTCCCATGGGTAGCCATACAAATAATTTCTTCATTCTTCTTCTTGTGGAAAATGGAGGAGGCCAGCATTGGTTTTGAGGGAACCACAGTTTTTTTTAAATCGTGGTGTAGTGATGCCTTTATGTATCTTTATAATTCCCATGGCAGGTGGCTAGAGACATGTCTGTGGGATGGGATGTGGCCCTGAATTGGGGTCCTTGGACTGTGGCTTTGCTTTGGACGACAGACTCTGCCTGAGCTTAGCAGACACGCTCTTTTGATCAGGAGAGCTGATTAAAAACACCAGTAGGAAATAGCTCCTGGTGATCCAGCAAACTCTGTGATGCTGCTGAACTGATCATGGGCTTGGAGGGCCCCCGCTGCATCCACCAGCTGGATCCTGCTGATTGTGGGCTTGGAGGGCTGAGCTGTGCCTTGCTGGATCCTGCCCCGTTCATGGGGAAGACCTGTGTTCAACCTGCACAGACCGCTCTGCGCTCCCTGAAGCCATGGGTCCTGAAAGCCGCCGAGGCCGTTGTGCACCAGCGAAGCCCTGGTGAGCTGCAGACAAGGCAGCGTGTGCTGCTGCAGGCGTGCCAAGAGGCCAGTAATTAGATTGGTGACTGCATTTGCCCTGTCCAGATGATGCATTCACCCACTTTCCTCTGAGCTCTTAAGCATGTCCTTCTCAGGAGAATTTTTTCACTCCGTTGCCATTTCTTTTTGTGCCTAGCCATGGGGGTCTCCAGCAGTGAGCAGTGTAGGAAAATGTATTGTTTCTATTCCATAAGCCCCGTACAAGGGAAGGTAAGTGCTCCCCAGCCAATACCTCTCAGCCATTTCCTTTAGATGTTGCTCACACACCCTAAATCACAGCTGTTGGTGGAAAAAAAAAAAGCCAATAAAACAAAACAAAAGAAATGAGCTGAAGAAACCATGGCTGAGCAGATCCAATCCTGTCTATAACATCACCATTGCCCCAGCGTTAATGGGGGAACTCACAGAGGCCAGGTGCTGGTGCGTTGGTGAAGAAGGACCCTCCGTTACCAGGATGGCTCCGAGTTGCAGGAGAGGAAATAGTGAAGAGGTTTGGCAAATGAGCACATGCTTGTGGCTGATAAAGTGTTTGAAGTTCCTCTGCTGTGCTGAAGACTTTGGGTGACACAGCAGCAAATTTGGCCTCCAGAAGTTCCACAGTTGTCTTAATAACCAGGAGATAGCGTTACCATTCTTATTCCTATTTAATGATACTGAAATGCAAGTGCCGGGTCTTTCTGGAAGAGCTCTACTTGGGACCCAGCAGCTTTCCCTGTGAGCTAGGCTCTCCGTGGGGCATTTCTTGGTCATTGCATTTGGAAGATCCCAGGCCAAGCGGTGTGCTCAAGGCTCAGCGCGGTGTCAGCCTTTGCTAGCACCTTCACGCCCGACCAGATGACGCATCCAGAGCTGCGTTCTTGTGGTGTGGCACTGAGCCTGAGGGCAACATTGGCCCCAAATTAACGAGAGCTTTCCCTGCAGAGCCATGAGCCTCTGGGATGGAGCCTGAGCAGTGCGCCAGCTCCTGCGCAGTGGTGTGGACAGGCCTAAGATGAAGGAGGTATAATTTTTCACAAAAGCCACGGCTGGCCAATGTCTTAGGTAATAAATGCTATGAATTGAGGAATGCAGCCTTGTTATTGCCTGGCAGAGGGGAATTCATTCTGCACATTGGTTTCTCCAAAGTTTTCCACCCAGGCGTCGCTGACTTCTTACCACCGCATAGATATTTCTGTATTTCAGCAAAATTCCCCACTGCTAATCTGGATAGTCCTCGCTGGGTGGAGTGCAAAACCCACATTGTTAACTCCGGATAACAGTAATTAAAAGAAAATAAAATCAAAGGTGCTCAGAACAGAAATGGAACATTTTTCTGTGGAAGCCAAAAGATTATATTAAACTTCAGCGATTTAATAAAATATTATGAAGTTTGGGAGCATATTTTCCCTGGGACTTAATCTTGTTTATACATGTAAAAAAGTAAATAGAATATCACTTTACTTGACCACACAGAAAACCTGATACACGCGGGCCGCTCCGCTGTATATATTTCTTGGTGAATTGCTTCCACCTCAGGTTTCACGCACCGCACCGTGAGCTGGGTCTGTTCCTCTCCTGCCAGGTCAGGGAAAAGCAGGAATTCATCAACCGCGGTGGTGAAACGCTGTGGAAGGGGCAGGGCCAGCGACGGCTACGGGAGGAGCCATGAAAACCTGACTTTTCAAAGATTTTTTGCAACTTAAAGCAAGCAGTGTGACATTAAACTTGCTGGAGAAACACAAAGTGGAAGGTAAGAGGTTGTGGAAATTATTCCAGCGATGCCATGGGGGAGTTGACAGCAGGCAGAGCCCCCCCAGCTGCTGTGGGGTGTGTTAGGTTTCGGAGACTAAAATCAGATGCAAGTGGGTAATTGTGTGTTTTCCCCTGTTTTCATAAACCTGCCCACTCTTTCCAGGTTGCTACTGCCAGCAAAAAGAGAGCACAGCCTCTCAGTACCCGTAAACTTTATTAAATGTGTGCTTTTTCATTCTTAAATTAAATTAAAATCAGTCCGTTTTGTACTAGAATAGCACCAAAGGGAGAAGGATGACAGTATCACCACGCTAAGGGGAGGGAGGAGAGAAAACCCAGAAACAGTTCTATACGAACAAGAATTTTTTAATGGTTAAGAAAATGGGCAATTTTATTTTTCCTAATCCTGTGCTAGCGTGTATATGGGAGAACCAAAGAGGCCAAGGATCAGCATTAGTCAAAATCACTCAGTGCAGGGCAGGCACGGCCAATTCATTGCTGGGAATTTAATTTCTTAGTGCTGCACCCCAAAGACCACCCCAAATACGATGTAGAGGAGCCTCATACACTGATCTCCATGGCGCATTCGTGTTTATATTCCTTTTAACTACATAAATTATTGGGTGGCAGCATTTCCTTAGGAGTTGATTAAATTCCCCGCGACAAGAAATCAACGCCAACTACAATATGGAAGCAGCAGCCCAGTCCTTGCCCTTCCAGAAATCACAGTGATGTGAATCGCCACAGCAGAGGGGCCAGTTTTTGTCTTGCCAAACAGGATGGGTAAAGAAAAACCCATTTCTAAGAAATTTTCCAGGTGAAACATAGTGCAAAGAGCCTTCGCACAGATCAGGTTTGGCTGAAAGCTGCCGCTGGACTAAAGCGGTCTCGCGTTTAAGTGCCTTTCCAAATCGGGCTCTACAAGCCTGTGCCAAAGCACGTCACTATGAGTGGCGAAAAAAAACCTGATTTTTGAAGACTTAATAGTTTGAGTTGGAAGAGACCTCTAAAGGTCATCTAATGCAACCCTCCTGCAGTCAGCATGGACTTCTTCTACCACATCAGGTTGCTTAGAGCCCCGTCCAACCTGGCCTTGAATGTTGCCAGGGATTTAGACTAGTATAAAGCAGCTTTATAGCACTACAGGTTTGCCCACCTCTCAGGGCGACCTGTGCCAGTGTCTCAGCACCTTCACTGTGAAAAAAGAAAATCTTCCTTAGGGTGAATTTGGCACTTGATGTTGATAGGATGCTTCATAAAGGTTGGTGGGGGTTTTTAAGTTTTAAAACAAATGTTCTAAAATCTAAATGTTGCGTGGCATATAAGCCTAAGCTTCATCAGTGCCTAATGGCACATTTGATTATTGAAACCAGGAGAATTTTAATACACCTAATTATTTTCTCATCATTAATGTATTGATTTTCTTGCTTTGGGAAAAAAAATCAAACTCTAGATGTCACTTCCTTTTTTTATTTATAGCTACTTTTGCTTTCCCCTCCTAATACACATGGTCAATGCTGTAGGCCTGGGATGACTGTAGTTTTCAATAGTTTACTTCCAATTCTTCTTAGGTTAAAATAATCTGAACTTCATGGCTGGATTTTAAAATAAGCCTAAAGAGTTTAGAGGCTTAAATGTTATTAGAGTTCAAAGCAATTTGATTGCATGACCTCTTTTTTAAAAGCCAGTGTTCATACAGGGAGGGATTTTCAAAATACTTACAGCCCAGATCCCTAAATAGATTTACGAGGTGTGCATCGAGGGTTCCAGACCCTCAGAAATTAGTAAAGCATTTGAGCATTTTTGGAAAGTATGCCTCTGTAGCTCAGTTGAGAGCACTGGGAAGAGTTTTCTAAAGGCACGTTTGGTGACTCGGCATGTGTACACACCAAAGCTGTGCTGATCTACTGGCAGTGATTTGGTGGCAGTTGTAGACACTCATTTGTATGACGGTGCTGGGTATTGCTATAGCTGGTTCAATATGGAAAGAAAAATCTGTAATGCTATAAAGCAGCTTTACACTAGTCTAAATGTGACCGTATGAGAGACAATAGCAATGTAATTATATTGATTTTTAAAAAATCATACTCTTAAGTGGTGTTTATACTTGTCAAAGGTGTGTACAGATTAGCCCAACCTGAATTCTCCTTGAAATACCAAAGAAACTGCATGCTTAAACCTTCTTTTCAGCTTGGAAGACCTCAGATTTTGTGCCTTGGTGGTGCTGGCACTGTTCAGTTGTGCCCATGAGCGAGTGATGCCTTGTCCTCGCCACCAGCCTGGCTTTTGCACTTGGATGGAAAAGCACAGTGCAGGAGGGATGGTGGCCACCTCCCGGTCCTGCCCCAACATGCCCTGCTCTTAGAAAGGTTTTCTCAATAATTAACTCTCATCCTTTTAGCTGCACCTTAAGCCCATTCCTCCTTGATCTGTCCAGCGTGGGCAGAGAGCAGATTGCCCCCCTCATCTCCAGCGACACTTTGGGGAGACCA
>NW_010187396.1:0-2406 GCF_000695765.1 Mesitornis unicolor | reverse complement strand
CTCTTCCAGCTTCTTCTGCTTTGGGAGCTTGGAGAGCCAACAATGAGCTGCAGAGATGCAGGGAGGGACCGTGTCCCCATGCAGCCAAAGCTCCTTGACCATCTCTGATTTTCTCCTGTCACCTCTTGTGTGAATATTGAGCGGTTGAAGGGAGGCAGATAAGAGGAAGGGCTGTTGGGGTCTGTGTGATCCCCCATCTGCCTTTCTGCTGTAAGGGTGTTTGCAGAAGGCAATTATGTGAAATTTTTACCTAGATGTGTGTGGTACAGGACATTGCCAAAAAAGGGGCTTAAAATGGGACGTACTGGAACATGAATGGTGGGAAGGGGATGAAGGTATCAGTGGAGGTAGTGAGGGCAGCACTGAGCTGTGCCATGCCAGGACAGTGCTGAGCACAGCTGGCTTTGGTGCCACCAGCCCATCACCACCGCTCCGCAGCTGGGGCACGGAGACCTGAGCTCAGGTAAGGCTTTGGGGTGACAATGGTGGGAGGAGATCCTGGGGCCTCGCAACACTAATGAAGTTATTTTAATTACCTTGGAAAATGGGCCTTGCATGCAAAACTGTGTGGGTTTGTGTCTTCAGAGGACAGGAAGGTGCCAGGACACTGCATCCTCAGGAATGGGAGGAGGTGCATAGGGATGAGTGGGAAGGAGCAGGGCAGGCAGGAGAGGATGTGGCTCGGCACCTGCAGTGGACCTCGATGCTGTGAAGTTGAGCAGGTACCGAGCTGTTTTCCTAACCTGTCAAGCAGGACAAGGTGGAAATGACTCCCGTTGGGTTAAATTCAGATACAGTTCTCTGTGGACTCCTTGAACTCTATGCTCTGCTGTGATTTTATTAAGACCTTGGCCGGTGTGCGGGCAGCCAGTTAGCTTGGTTCCCAGATTCCTAACCAGATTATCGGGTGATCCCCTACTTGGTTTGTATTACCCCATCAGGGACTTTTTAAAGTTAGACTCAGGAGAGGGAGCATCATGGTGTGGTGTTTATACAGCACCAAGTGATAATTAGGTGCTCCTATGCTCCAGAAAATGATGAAGATAAAGAGCCAGCAGATAAACGAGCCCACGGTAACACAAGATCCAGCTTCACTAATAGATTTCCGTTGCTGAGACATTTCTACCAGCCAAAAAAGGTGATAAGGATCAAAGCAAAGAATTTAAAGCTCCTGGTTATTGCAAACAGGAGATTCGTTTTGCCTGACAATTTTTAAAGCCTTGCACAACCAATGCTCTTGTTCCTGCTTTCCTCTCAGTTCTCCTTTAGGGAAGGACAAGAAAACTTTCAGCATCTTCTCCTCATTCTCCCCCCTTTCTGGTTGTGATATTTTTTTGTTCATTTTTTTCCCCCCCAAAGAACCCTTTCTCCACTGTTTTAAGACTGGCCCAACATAAAACATTCTTTATTATGGCTTAAATAGCATTCACCAGACACCGTGAACCTGGTTGCTGCACCTGAGTGGTGGGATGGTGGGTCCTCCATCACCTTCAAGACAGGTGACCTTCCTTGCTCATCACCCAAATCCCTTCAGATGGGTCCCCCTGGGAAAAGGGCTCTGCTGTCAGCATAGCAAAAGGGGTGCACATTGATGGCAATAGGGAACACTGGTTTAGAGCCAGCTCCTGTGAATGAGGCCTTTTGAGTACCTGACAATTATCATCTTAGAGTCAAAAGAATCACTTCTTTTCTTTCACTTTTGGCTACCAAAATTGTTTTGTCTCAAAACAAAATAAAGGATCATTGGTTTTGGCTTCTATAATATGAAAAGTTTGGTTGATGGAAAGAGCTTGATTTAGGGGAGGGCAAAGTCAAACAAAAAATTGGATAAATAAAAAAAAAAATCACCAAATGGTTCATGCAATAAAGAAATCATTTGGTGTTTGGTGTTGAAAACCAAATTAGATATTAAGCCTCCTTTGTTTCATTGTCAAAAGTGATGAAGTCTGGTCTAAAAATGGCATTTGCAAGCCAAAATCTGGCTGACCTTCCAGTATGGCTCTGAGCTCCCCCCAAGCACCCCTGTCACTTCTGGAGGTGGACCTGAGGACATCTAAAAATGTTGGGCCTGCATTTTTTTTTTTTTTACAGAGACAGTGCTAAACCTTGGGCCCACCGAAGGAAGCAGCCAAGCTGTGGGCGATGTCAACATGACCAGGTTGCTGTTCAGAGCCTCCTTTTCTGGATGGACACATCACCTCATCTCTCAGAGAATAAAGGAAACAAAGGAATTCCAAAAGGAAAAAAAGAATCAGAACAAATCATGTTTCAGCACAACTATTGTTTTGTTTTGTTTTTGTATTTCCCCCCCCTCTACTGATATGTAAAAAAAATATATATTATATTATATTTTCCTTTTCTTAAATTATTTTTTTCAGCCTCAGTCCCAGCCGAAGTCCTGCCCCG
>NW_010187395.1:12722-21511 GCF_000695765.1 Mesitornis unicolor | reverse complement strand
TCTGTGATTCTGTGATTCTGTGTGATTCTCTTTCCTCAGATGTGAGTGCAGAGAAATGTTTGAAGAACAGTTACTTAAAATGGAACCTGATCTCTTTATAGATGTACTTCTGTATTTCTACATGAACATGGAGCTATTCTCATCAAAGTCCAGAGGAGAAGATTAGGAGAACCAGAGCTGCATCTATGATAGTGATCTAGTGTGATGGAGGGGTTCTTTTTCTGGTGAGAACTTGTCTTCTCTCTGTGCTAGCTAGAAATCATCTAGTGCAGCAAGGATGATTTCAAAGTAGTTTCCTTCTCAGTGAAGATGTCCTGCCAGTCCTCCCTGTGGCCCAGTTGCAGCATGGACATGAAGATCCCTAGCAGTCTACATTTGCTACATGTAGGAAATTTTGTCAGCAGCAGCAGGGAGATTTGGGGTGTTGGTACAGCAATCTGCACTGCACTGCCTCTTAAGCGTAGACGTATGAACACATGTAGGACTGGCAACTGGCATGTTCTTGACTCAGTACACATGCAGTGTGGCCACAAAGTCCTAAAACCATAGCAGTTTGCACCAAACTCCCCTGTTTTTCCTCCATTAGTCAGTGATGTAGTTGCAACCAGCAAAGGGTTGCAACCTTTGCAACCTTTGCAACCTCTGCAACCTCTGCAACCTCTGCTTTATGCTCCAAGTGAAGAGTTTTGCCATAAATATTGTCCTCTACTTTTTGGGGAAGGTGAAGATTTTGTGTCTCACTTCAGTCTTTTCTGAAAAGAAAGTACCACCAATTCAATTTGAGCAAGTTTAGGCTCTTGGACTGTATCTATACCAAGGGGTCTGGGCAAGACAGAAGATAATAGTCTACCTCTCTTCCTGTGGTTTTATGGGAAAGTAACCTGAGAGGTTAGGCTGGAAAAGAGATACAGTGCTATCTGTGCTTCTACACCATCCTTTGTCTAGGTACTGAAGTCACAAGAGCTACAGGGTATATTGGACATACTGCACATAGTCAGAAGTACTTGTAGTACTCCCATCATATTCCAAGTCCTACTATTTTCCTTACAGTGAACTGTCCTTTCCAGCTCTCTTAGGACTGAATCTGGTCATTTGAAATGTGACAGGAGTAAATATTTGGATGATGGTATTTCTTAAAATATTGCAAGGACTTAGGCATATCTTTCAGTAAATGTTTTGGGGGATGTTCTAAGCCTGGAGATTGTTTTAAAAGATTTCCCCTTTGGCTTAGTGCCATATTCTTTTATCTGGGGTACATACAGTTACCTAGATTGCAGAATACTGTTGTGCTAGGTTACACTAATATTCTTCCTGTGGAATGTCTGTCTGGGCTACCTTCAGGACATTTGCATAATTGGCATCTCTTCTTACATTTAAATCCAACCACTCCTCGGTGTGCCATCTCATTAATTGTACACTAGAAGAAAGAAAAGAAGAACACTGTGACCTGTATATGTGTAGTACTTATTGAGAACCTAGGGAATTATTTAATGAATTAAATCACCTCAGATATTTCTTTTACATTCTTGAATATCCCACCAGATCCCATATGGCTGTAGAAATTGCTATAGGGCTCAGGTGGTCCCTCATTAGCTATAATGTCATTTAATTTCTTCCATCTTTATGCTGGAAGTGCCTTCAAATAAAGCTTGATGGTGTAATTCTCAGTGGTCATAATTAACAAATGAGGCAGAGGTAGGACAAGGACCCACATTTATGAGTGCAGAAGAGATCCCTGTCAGTGGCAGACATCACGATGTTTACCCAGTGACAGCAAGCTAGTGAACTCAGCTGTCATTGGCAGTACCCCCTGCAGAGACAAAGGTAGTGCTAATTAAAACTCACTGTGCACAAAAGGGCCATTCCTAACTAACACATACTGATGCGACATTTAGCTGTGTCTCTTGCATCTTCAGATGCATTAAAAGTAGGTTTCATAAGAGATTTCTCTTCCCAGGAAGGGTTGTCAATTTTCCTGTAGGATTTCAGTCAGTGTCGTTGCTTTCTATGTGAATCCACACAGTGACAAGAAGAACATGCTGAAGTAGAAACAGTCTATTAAAAATATTGTAATTTTCCAAAAAAAAAAGATTTACCCTGAGTTTCTGAGTAATGTTTTCAGGAAGTATTCTGGCAACAGGAGAAGAGCTCCTCCCTTCTTTCCGGCTGGTCATAGGGTTGAGATGACCTCTGGAAGTCTCTTCTAACCTAACATATTCTATGAGTCTGTGATCATTTCTGCACTTCTGTGAAGAACAACTGATATGATAAAGACTATATTAGCACAAATGAGTTAATTTCATAAGAAATGTAATGCTGCCAAAGTCAATGGTAAAAGTTCTTCTTGCCTTCAAGGGAAACAAAATTACTTTTATTTGCAATGGAATGTGATTTATTTGCACTGAATACATAATAGAACATACAGGCAAACATTACCATACAGTTGTAACAATTGTTTATTGTAACTCCACCCTGACATGTACTGACAGGCATAAGCATGCTTTAATTTATGGATCTTCTGTAAATATTTGCTCTGGTTCAGCACTGGGTCATACTGTGGCCCACGAATCCTATTACATCTGTCTTTATCTTTTTTTGCTGTGGGTTTGAATCTGTCCTCACAGCAAGACCAGACCTGAGACTTGCAGCAAGTTCTCAGACATCACATGCCAGGGCGTGCCTGGTGTGTCTGTGTGGAGGAGAGCTGCCAGACTGCTTGGCATAACCCTCTGTCAGAGCAGAGTGCATGTGAAAAGCAAAAAAAAGCCTTTTTTTTCCCTTTGAATAGTAATTTGGAGTATCAGCATATTGACTGGTATTATTTACATAACTAAATGGAGTTAGGTGCTTGACTGCTACCAAAATTCAATGTATTCACTCAAAGCCTGAGAAAGCCTTTGAACACCCTGGCTGCTTGCGCCGGTATCTCTGCTCCACACTGATGAGCATGCCGTGAAAGTCTAGACACAAGGTTAGAGTTAACAGGAATAATTTGAACTGCGAAATAAGCCTGTGTACTGCCGTCTTCTGTGTTACAGCTAGAATTTCAGGTTTCAGCTTTGCAGAAATACTGTGCACTCTGAAAGCTTACTCGCTGTTAAAGGAGGTCTTGAGAAGTCATTGTCAAATGGGGTGTAATGTTTTGAAGTTGAATACTTGCATTTCTCACAGTAAACACTAGATGGCCATGTGGCCTTTTTCTTCTTGCCATGTTAAAACTTAATTACGAAAAAGCCCCTGTGGTGTACTTGATGACTATAAATAATACCACATTAGGAAATTTCTCAAGAAAATTTAGCCCATGTTAGACTGATTGGAGCAAGGTCAGCATTGCACAATTGTATATTGTACCTTATAACTATACACTGTGTCCTATATGACATGTAGTGTAAAATAGATTTTAAAACCATCTTTTTATGAAGAAGAGAAAATTGTCTGATAACAGCTCCAAAGCAGCCTTTCAAGGTACATTTTGGTGTTGTATCATAGCTTATTTTCACAAAAGAAGATTGCTTAATGGTATGGATGAATGTTCACATATCTATATATTACTGTATCCCTAAATTAAGAGCCATTTCATAACTATCAGTCTATAAGAAGAACAGAATACCAAAGATTATTTACATTTCTAAAGCATAGTAATCTTTGAGAACAAAAGTTACATTAAACAAAAGAGTTCAGCATCCTTACACATGTTGCTCTTGGATGAGGTTTGCATATATTGCATATATTTTTTCTGCAACTGTTACTTCTTAATCTTTATTTGTAAAACTTGAATCATTAAAAAGGATTTGATGGAAATTATCAGCCACCTCACATTTCTGTAGAAGTATTAAAATATTCTTTCACTGAAAAAGCAATATTTTTCCAAAATTGCTACTAACAAAATAGAACAGAGGTCCTTATGATTTTAACTTTGCAACAGGGCCTTTGACTTCCACAGGTTGAATACAGGTCTTACAGATTCTTTTTTCTTCTCGTGCTTTCATTATCTCTGATAGAAATGATAGAAAATTTCTGTCATCTGTTTTTGGTTCATTTTAGAGTAAGAGGGAATCTTTATGAAAATGGTTGATCCATTGCCCACGGAACTCCTAGCTCTTAAATGCAGAAATTATAAAAAAGCCCTTATATATGGATTTGAAATACTAAGTAAGTTATAAAATAGTTATCTATAGAGTTGTATATCAACATTCTCTTTCTCTTTTACAATAGGCGTTCAAAAAGCGACATGCTATATATCCACAGAAAACCTACTGTAGACTCTGGGACAGTCTGATGAATTTCTTTGATGTTTCCTACATCACTGCACGTTCCAGAGTTGTTTAATAATGTGAATTAAATTTTCTGAAATTCTCTCCAGAAAGTTATCCCTGCTTATGCAGAAGATGTGAACACCTTCCATGACTTTATTGCTGAAGTAAGATAAATCCTGGCATTAACATGTGGGAATAAAAATACATTTCTTACTTTGGATACTACTGAATACCTATACTAAATGCAATGAAGGTGTAAGATCTTTATGTTCTGCCCAAAGATTTGAAGCAGATATTTAAAGCAGTTTTTTGGATTTTAGGCAGATGGCTTGTTCTGCATTTATGTTAGCCTCAAGTGGCAGATCTTTATTGACCATAAATTTCTGGCACTCTTACGGTGCAGCTGCTTCATGTTTAATATTTGGATGGCAGAATGCTCAATAGTATTGAAAGCCAAAGGATTGGATTTGAGTTTAATGCACTGCTCATTACTCTGAAAGAGCTATTTATTTCAGAGGAGATCAGCTATGTATGAAGGCTGTTATATCAAACAGATGAGCAGTCCTTTGCTGTAGATAGGACAAATCCTTGTTTGAATCTGTGTTTGAAAATCTTCAGGGCACAGACATTGTTACCACAGGTAGTTCCCATTACACTCTAATGGGTAGATCTGGGTTCTTGTATTTTGGTAGCTCTCAAAATACGTTTGGCAGCTGTGAGCAGCTTCCAGTCAGATTCCAACGCACTTCAGCGGGCCACCCTAATGTGGTCCATGTTCAGTGCTGACTCTGCTTAGAGCAGAACACTGGCCTAGGTGGCCTTTTGGAGTCCCTTTTAACCCAAATTCTTCCCCAGTTCAGGAATTTAATTTGCATTCCTGAACAAACCTTTTGATACTTTTTATAACTACCTAGTAGTTCCTACCTTTTTTAACTATCTATGCTTTTCTGCCTGTTCTGGGGGAAAGCAGAAGTTATGGTGGGTTTGGTTTCCAAACTATGAAGTTGGTCTCTAGGCCTACGTTTATGCTGTGGAGTACAACAGGGCTGGACCATGGAGCTGGGCACTGGATCACAATTGCCCTTGCTATTTAACTTCTAGTGTACTTCTTGGCACAGCTTAGCCCCTCCCAGCTAGTGATCTGTGTAGATGTAGCCACCTTGCCCCTGGAGGGGAAAAGGATTTTCCATGGAGATGTGAGCTGGTCAATGCGACTTCTCTTCAAAATTGAGCATCGCCTGGTCTAATTTGTCTGTTAGGACAGATATATTCTCACGCTCCTAGGACTGTGGTGCAACATCTGCTGACCTCAGAGCAGGCATGAAACTCCATTGCAAGTGCGAAGTAATTTGTAGACATAAACTTGTAGGAGTTTGTAGGTAAAGTGTCACTGATTGAGAAGTAGTAGATCTTGGGGTACCCTTCATTCAGAAATTTGATAAAGCATGAAGATTTCCTCCTGCTAGGCACTTTGCTCAACAGTGTAAGACCTATGTGGAAGTTAAGGATGTTTGGTAACATAGGTAAAACAAGCTTAACTGACAGAGCCTTCTTCCTGCAAAGGTTACTGATAGAACATAACAAATGCAACTGTTCCTTAACTTTCTGTAGCTGACTTTAGTGAAGTCGGATTATGCTTGAACCTTAATAGAGCTATTGCTACTAAATTTATTCTGTGCTTGCTCTATTCAAACAGCTGTTTCCAAGACTGGTTTATGTTGCTTGCAGAGGAAGCCTGCTAATAAGCTATGAAAAGCACTGTACAGTCAAATATATTGACTGCTTGCTTGCTTACAAGATCATAACTTTTCCAATTTTATAATCTTTGAGTAGATTGCCAGAGATGTGAATACTTGCAAAGAAATTTCCCAGATCCTTCCTTTTGGTCCAAAGTTCTTAAGGACCTTTAAAAAGGCATCAGCATGTCCTGCAGCCTTATCTAGGATAGTATGAGCAAGTCTTTGTTTTATATCCTATATTGGAAAGGGTAGTGAAAATATAAAGGATGTCTGACAGTTTGGCATGGTTTAACAAGTTGTTTATAGACTTGTCTTTGACAGGAATTATTTACTGGAACCTTCATGTTCCTGATATTTATAGGATTTGGATTTACTTGCTGCAGCTTGTGTGTTTCTTGATTTGCAGAATCAATAGGTGGAAGGTTATGCTGACTTTGCAAAGTTGGTGACCTTTGAAATGTCTTGCTACAATGTTTGCCAGCAAGTTTTGTTATGGTCACATTCCTAGAAGGAAAAGGATTCAAAATATCTTTTTTTGGTGATGTCTTTAAAATGTTCTCAGTCTGCATTTTCCACTTACCTAGTAATCAGAATACATAAGCTGGCAGAAGTACCAGCTTTTGGCACTGAATTTGTAGTAAATTGTTGAATAGAGCCTCTTCTAAGAAGAGTCAGGCTGGTGTAGAATGGAAGACTTTCTAGTCCCGTGAGCACAGAAAATGCACAGAGCAACACACAACATAAAGTAAAATTATAGCACACTTTCCTGGTGCTAACCCAAATGTTACTTGGTTGACATCAAAATAACCAGGTATTGTTTTTGTGGAGAGGCCCATAAACATACTTTTTCTTCAATATGGCTGATATTTCCATGTTTTGTGTACAATGGTGGCTTTTCAAATCACTGACGTTGTAGTAAGATGGCTTATTAAACTCACAGTGTTGTAGCTGTTGATTTCACATGGAATGTCTTGCAGGTGCTTCCCTCATGGAGGTCACAAGTTATAAGAACAATCATATTTAATTCCATAAAATGGATTACATGGTAGATTTCCTGAGCTTGCAATTTACTTGTGTAACTATTCTGTAGTGCGGGTGACACTTCGTGATAGTAGAATGCATATGCTCATCCTAAAGTGACAGCCTTCTATCCTGGTTCAGTTTTCTGAAACACCAGGAGATCAATAATTTTGTGGTCACTGACACTTCACACTTGCATTTTTTTTCACTTTTTTAAGAATCTCACCATATGGTCCATATTCCACTTCAGGATGCATTGTGACAGATTTATTATCCTATCCTATCTGAAAGACTCCAAGAATGTTCCACTATTATCAACATTCTATGTTATAACCATGTAGCTCAAGATCACTGGGCACACAAGACCTTGTGGGTATTTCTAATAAATATTAGTGATAATGCCAGCTGAAAATTCAAAGCTGATAGATTAAAAACTGAGGTATAACTAAACCCCTATCATCTTCCATATAAAAAATATAAAGGTAAGAATTTCACACTACTGTGTGAAGGCAGGGAAATAAATCTCTTGCTGCAGAAATCCATCCCAGTTTGTTTTATATTCTTCTAGTGCAAGCCAATATAGTACAACATATCTATTTTCACACTGCCTTTTGTGTTTATATATGGGTTTTCACTTTTGCTGCACAGAAAAATTATTTTAAATGTTAAATGATCCTGAAGTTATCAAGTTTTACTAAAATAAGAAAAATCATCTGCCTCAGTGTTGTCTGAATTAACCAGTGTGAATTAACCCCTACTTATAGGATCATAGAATCATAGAATCATAGAATCATAGAATCATAGAATGAATGTGTTGAGTTGGAAGGGACCTTTATGTGGTTGTACAACCTGAGAGGGTCCAGTCATATTAGTAAAGAGGTTGGGAAACTTCTTTTTGTTTTATGTGTGTCCAAACTCCTGTATAAATTAATGTAGTTCTTGACATTCTGAAATGTTTGAGGTATGATTTGACTTGCCTTTCCTAGTTAAATATTCAATCTTTATCAAATTAACTCTCAGACTAGTTCTGAGATCTACTATACTGTCTGCATTGCTTTATTGATTACTATCTGTGTGCCTTAGAATCTCAGAAGTAAATAAGATTTTCCTGCTACACTGTCCAAGAACGATCTGAGACTAAATTTCTACTGTAATAACGTCTACCTACACTTTTTTTCTATACTTTCAGATTCAGGCATTCTTCCTTTGGGATCTCCAGAGTTGCAGAATTTTCTCATTAATCATCCACAGGCTGAGACATCCATAACTGAGCCACAATGAAACCATCCTTCAAACTAGGAGGAACACTGGAGGAAAAGGACTGCAGTAGCATCACACTGTATCTCTTGTCTTACTAGTTTTGATGTTTCCTTCTCAAGTATTTATCTTTTCTATCTTTTACCTCTTGGAAACCATCTACAATTGAATACATCTGTGAGCTACCTGCTCATTCAGAAGTATGCCAAACACTGTCCTGTCACCCAGGACTGAAGAACTGAGTAAGAACATAATGGTGTGTCAGCTCACCAGAAGGGAAAGGGCTGAATGCCTATGGATTTGAGGCAGATGGAGACTGAGAGTCCTGTTGTGGAGAAGGAATAGACTTTTACAGAAAGGCATAGCTGTTTTGAGCTTTTCTGAATATGTCATAACCCTCATAAGAGCAGGTTTGAAGAAAGTGAATGGGAAAGATCTGATGTTGTGGTGATTGATCTCTACTTTTTTTTTTTTATAGTAACATTTTCTTTGTTGTCTGACTGTCACACTTTGCAGG
>NW_010187395.1:0-12691 GCF_000695765.1 Mesitornis unicolor | reverse complement strand
TGCATTCATGCTGACTCGCAGGATATGACTACATTTCTGTTGCCTTGGGTCCTCATATGTTCTTAACTGCCTTTATAGGCCAGTGGACACTGTTTGAGCCTTTGATATTGCCATACAGTATCCTGATTTTGTATTTATGACCTCAGCTGACCTGTTTTTCTATGCATTGGCTCCTCAGTCTTTCTAAAACAGTTCCTCACTTACATACAGTCAGTATTTTGAAGACATCCTGTCAGGAAGTATATATACAATCTATAAAGACATAGACTGTCACACTTAAGATTTACCAATAGACCTGTCCTATCATGAAAGTAATCTGGTCCTTTTTTGAAGGCATTTACAATTTTGGCCTCTGCAGAATCCTGTGCTATTGAGTTCCATGGTTTATTTCTCTCCGTTATGCAAGCATTTCCTTTTGTTTGTAAAATTATTTCTTGCATACTGCTTCCTCTTTGCCTGTAAAAGTTTATGTCATCATTCATTTTTATGGACCTCTATCACAGCCTTCATCAGCTTTCTTTTCCCAGCTGAAAAGCCCTAGTTCACATAATTTCTATTCAGCTGATCCACAATACTGATTATCTTTTCTTTCTCATTTTTCTAATTCTGCTAAAACCTGTTCACAGTGGACGTGCTGGTCAAGATGTTTGTCCAATGCAGATCTAAACAGTGGTATACGAATATTCATTGTTATATTGCTGGTTTTAAGGATTGACGAATAATTCAGTTACACACCTTTCCTGAATAGAGAGCCTTAAAACTCTCATCAGCTGAAGAACACTCATCTATTTTTCCCTTCGAGGAGTGTTTCAGGTTTATTCCTGTGAAAACTACCTTGATTAATTCTATTATCGTTGCTCAAATGGACCTTTTTGTACCTCTTCCAAAATTTGATTTCAGTTTGATACGCTGAACTGCTTAGGCATGATGGATGATTCAGTGGGAATTGGTCAATCTATTCTATTATTTTAAAACCCTTCTTTTAAATGTATTTCTATTTAAGTTACAGCAGCAAATCAGTATGGCACGTTTTTCATAGTATTTTGTCTTTTAATTTCTTTCACGTTACTCAAAATGAATTTCAAGCAACTTCGGGTTTTTTTCATACCACAAAACAAATCAACTTTTTGGTAGTTTTATTGTATTTTATTCCAGAAATGCCAGGATAAAGGCTCTTATGCCTCAGTATGAAGGCCCTCTAACTGTTAGCCATTCTGCTTCCAGACAAACAAATCTTTGCTAGCAGCCCCGTCTGTCGTGATCTATGGTAGTTTTCAGATAGATGTGCCTCTCAGACATTGAAGCATTATGATTGAACCTTCCCAGCATGGTTTGCAAAATGTTGCACTCTCAGGCATGGGGGATGTTTAAAGCAGAACTTTTATTACCCTTGATATCTAAAAATAAACTGAGTCTGGACAACCACCATCGCATCTAATCCCATTCTGAGAGAGCACTCTTGAGCTGCAGAGAACTCCCCTCGACCTTCTCACAAAAATACTAATCCATAAAGACAGACAGTTTTGACCTTGCACTCATTCAAAACTGCTGCAGATGCTTTGTGGCTGTTTTAATTAATGGGATTACTGGGTTTTATCACATGAAATGACAAGCAGAATGTAATTTGTTGTGTCTAAAAACTGAAGGTAGTTTCACCTCATTTTTTTAAGAAGACTTAATCTAGTTTAATCTAGTATTTTTTAAAAAATGCCAACTATTTCATTTAGTCATGTATTATTTTGGGGAGGTTTGGATACAATTTTCACAGTCAGTCAACTAGATCTGTATTTGTTTTACTTAAAGACGTCCAATCACTCAGCAAAATATCCAGTTGGGATTTAAAATATCCAGTAAAACAAAAGCTCCCATTCCTTCAAGGACAGAGCAAAAGACAGTTAAGATGACATTTGACTCACTTGCACTTAACTAATAAAATTAAATGCAAAACCACTCCAAATAAATATAGAGTTAAAAATAAGGGTACATGTATGTGGGAAAAAGGAATTAACGAAAAGCATTTTTAAAATTTTTAGCACTGTGAGTGCAAACAAAGAAAAAACATCACTTGCTAAGCTCCACAGGTTTTAAACAAGTCCTCAAAATGTTAAGAAAGGGTACTCAGTGTTATAGTTTCTGGTTTATTTTTTCATAGTGTAACTGACCTATAGGGAATTCCCAGTAGATGAAATAGATTCTGCTGCACTTGTTGTTTCTTTTATAATCAGGAAAAGAAGCATCATAAAATGCCATAACTCTGGCCTCAGACTGCTCAGAAGTTTGCTGCTCTAATTAAAAAGTGAATGTTCCCAATGTTTTGCCAAATAAAGCGCTTTTATAACAAATAACCTTTTGATGGGGAAACCACACTGTTTGGACACCAAAAAGTAATTTTAAGGCTTATGTTGAGTCTGTGCCATGGTAAATACAGGCTAGATCTTCTTGCCTTTCCTCTCTTTACTGAGGAATCAAAACAAACGTATTTCAGCAAACAGCTTGCACAAATATTCTACTGTAAATGTAACTACAGTTTGGAGTGAGAAATTCTCTTCTAATGATATTTTTAGAAGGATTATACACACTCTTACATTAGGGCAATGGTTCTATAGGATAAGATTGTGGCACATTTTCTATTATTCACATAAATTTGCACTGCTTTTGTTTAATTTTTTGTCTGACTTTTTCTTGGCCTTATTTATGGCTTTTTTTCTTTCTTAATTTTTAAAGTTTGAGTCTATTCAAGCAAGTTACATGTGAACTGAGGAGCTCAGAAAACTCAGTACCTATAAGACATTTTGAATACACACAGAATGTAGATGTTGATAGTTACAGGCTCAGTCCCACTCTTATTAACATTAATTTAGCACTCTTTCAAATAAATACAGTGTCAGTCCATAAACAGAACTGTCTTTCATGAGAACACCCACAGGCAATACACTAAAGATGAGAGAACCCATAGCACCCTGACTTGCAAGCCTTGTTAAGGTACACCTATAGATAGACAACAGACCATACAATCCTAGAATGGTTTGAGTTGAAAGGGACCTTTAAAGGTCATCTAGTTCAACCTCTCTGCAATGAGCAGGGACATCTTCCACTAGATCAGGTTGCTTAGAGCCCTTCCCAACCTGACTTAGAAGGTTTCCAGGGATGGGGTATCTACCACCTCTCTGAGCAACCTGTTACAGTGTTTCACCATGCTTATTATAAAAAATTCTTTCTTATATCTAGTCTGAGTCTACCCTATTTTTGTTTAAAACTACTACTGCTTGTTCTATTGCTACAGGCCCTACTATCCCATCATTCTTATAAGCCTGCTTTAAGTATTGAAAGGTGGCAAAAAGGCCTCCCCAGAGAGACTTCTCCAGGCAAAACAACCCCAGCTCTTTCAGACTTTTCTCATAGGAGAGGTGCTACATCCCTCTGATCACTTTTGTGGCCTTCCTCTGGACCTGATCCAACAGGTCTATGTCTTTCCAGATACAGTGCCTTCCTCCACAGCAACTTAACTTCTTGGCTTAAGAGCCCTTTGGTCCTTTTCATCAGCAATGAAGTACCTGTTAAGGTATGACCAATCAAGTCTAATCCTATATGACTTAAGATGTAATTGTGCAGCATGTCTTGAAGGTTTTTAGTTCGTATCCTCAAATTCCTTGGTTTGATTTGATTCAGTCCTGTACACTGAATATTAGTAAACTAGACAAAGACAAAGTAATTTTGACAAGATGCTGTTTCTTTTGACCACCAGAAAACAAGAACTGGTATCACAATGTGAGGGACACTCAGCAGCTTGCAGATTTTTCTCTTGAGTTAATAAAGGTGAAGGCAGCTAGGCCACTAATACAACAACATATCACCAAAATCAGCTAGGTAACCCCCGGTCTGGGGGTTGTCAGCAACCAGAAATATTCATCACCTCCTCAGGGGCTTTTTCATATGTCAAGATCCATGTGTCTGTGATACTTGCAAGCATGTAATGTTACTCCCAGAAACTAGGAAGTAGTAGGCAGAATCACAAGATTTGTCAGTCTGTAAAAGGGAAGAGATTGAGGTAGCAAATATTTTGATATCCACAGATCTTTATATGATATATTTCACAATTATATTAAATATTAAACTTCTGATGTCTTATTGCCACAACAGGACAAAAAATGTGAGCACCACAGAACTGCAGGTAATCCATCTTTATGACAAGTTTTCAATGTGAATGAGGAATAGCAAATATAGGACATTCTCATTACTATATTCTCATTAGATGAGACTCCATATGAGTCCAGATGACATCTCCATAGATGTCACACCCAGGGCAATGTGTTCAGTTTTGGGTTTTTTTTAAATAATTTTATTTCATATTAGTACATGTTCTTGAGCAGACCAGTTATATGTACTGGCCACTTCCAAAAACAAATGTAAATTATCCTTACTCAGACAGTTCAAGAAATGTATGTCAACAATGAATAATAGTTACGACTGTTTATGAAACATCTAAATGCTTCAGAAAATTAAAGCCATTCTGTAAATTCTGGTTATTCAGATTCCATTTTGATGTGTATGCAAATTAGTATACAGTAAGGCTGTTAGAATGCATGTTTTTTTAATGAACTGCAGAATATACATATGAGCCATAATTAGAGCTCTTGGGAACAGCATTACCTAAATCTAATTTGCTGACATGCTGTCTTAAGGTCAAGTAAGTCTTTTAAGAAAAGAACTTTAGTAACCTGAGATCAGAGACTTTCAGATTTTTCTTCAGCTTTGTTCCACTGCATATTCATGTGGATGTTCAGTAGACAAACTGACCCTTTTTGATAATAATGCACAAGGTGCTAAGCCCTGCTGTTACCATTGACTGAAACCATTAAGCAATACATTATGAATTAATATTCGTTTCTTATATTATGACCCTGCTTCTGTCTTCATCTTTGTGCTTCACAGAAAAATAATTATGAGGATTTCAGCAAGATAAAGAAAAGAAATTCTATAAACTATTACTTCTTCCTTGTGATTGCACTTCTTTACTGCCATCGCAATATAAAATTATTCATAAAGCTCAATTAATTTATCAATAACTTTCTCATTTCCTTTAGCTGAAATTGCTGTTTATCTGAGTTTGTGTGTTACTTTTATAACAAGAAGATACTGGTACCTATCACCTTACAGATGGTTGTTCTATACGGTGGCAATGTTTTGGCAGAACTGAATTTTCATCTGCATTATAAGACCCTTAACTTCAGAAAACAAAACAGTGAATTTTTTTCCCTTTTTTTTTATTTCCTGTGTTTTTTCCCTAACAAGTCTCTTGGTAAAGTCTGGGAAATTCTTCTTCAGAAAACATTAAGGAATCTAGGTCAAAAGTCCTAAAAAGCATACAGAATTTTCCATAAACAATACCGCAGGGGTTTGTAGTTCAATTAGGAGTTGAAAAGTGAGCTCTGAGGTATAGATTGCAATTATACAGATATACTACATGTTAAAATACCAATCTCACAACTCATGTTGAAAATATGCTGAGGTGGCTAACATCTAAAAATATGACAACAATAAAAGTTTATGATTTGGGATTAGGAATGATTCCAGACTACGACAGTGAAGAAAAATAATGGATCCTTATGGCTTACTGTGGACTCATTCACAGCAGAAGGTTTATTTTTGATCCTAATGTCACATAGCACAATGGGCTTATTCTGATTTATCTGGAATACACTGAGTAAATATTTGCCATTCACAGCTCTTTTGAATATGGCATTTGTGAATAGCTTTGAACACCAGTTTCATGGCTTTCTTTTCAATAATTTTTATTTAGTTTAGGTGAGGCTAAATTCTCACTCTGCTTGGCACTCCACAAATAGCAAGATGGACTCCCTTTCTCAAGGAATTTTCAATTTGCGTAGCAGAGATAGGAGAAGAATGAGGCAAAAAAAACTCCAGCCATATTTTATCAGCTGTACAACAGAAGTCTGTGACCAGGGCCAGGAGCAGCAGGAGGCAGCACCCTATAGTTTTGCATTCTTGCTTTTTTTCTTTATAAAGACTGGTCACAGACTGTTGCTGTCCTTTCCAGTTGTAACACTTCACAGGCTCCTTTTACTCCATCTGCCTCTGAAGGATTCAGACAGAAAATGGTTGGTTGTTAGCTTATCTGCATTATCTCTGAAACAGTTAAAACTCCAGGTAAAAGTCTGAGTAAGCCACTGTAATGTGGACATTCAGCATATTAATATAAGAAATTGTAATTAATCATGATTTCAGTTGATGTGTGATATGACTGGTAATTTTAAAAAAACTCTGCTACATGTGTATGACTGCTCCAACTATTGATCTGGCTTTTGGTCCCAAGCCAAAATCCACTGGATGAACTTAGCAGTCATAATCAGATCCTGACTTTGGAATTTATTGGGAGCATTTATAAGTAGAGGTATACGATTCTGCATATAAATAGAAAAAATGATCACAGCTTAGGAGCTTTTAGTAAACTATTCTGAAAAATTTTCTCTCCTGTCTTCTTCACATCTCAATCTATAAATTCAGAGCAAACCCCAAAGCATGCTTAGCACCATAATTATTTCATTATGTGTCTACGAACAATGTGCTTGAATAGTTAAAAGGTTTATGAAAAGCACACTGAAAAATGAATGGAAGATTTTTCTTTCCTTCAGTAAGCATCATAGAAATTCCAGGATCAGGTTCATCCTTCACATATTTGTGAGTAATCTCAGGCTCACCTACTTCAGTAATTTTTTTAATACTTCACAGTTTCTGGTGTAAAATGTGTGTCCTCCTCAATGTGAGAAATATTTCTCAGGCTATGTTTAAAATTTATTTTATATATATATACACGTACATATATATGTATGAAAACTAAAATATGTACAAATAGCTAGCTGTATAAAAAATCCTTTCATGAGGAAGGAACAGTTTGTACATGGATGGGAAGCGTTACCTGAAAACACATGTCTGACCAATGCTTTTCTTAAAAATACTTCTGACAGATTTGGTTTTATTAAATCAGTCCTTGTGAAACTACCTGAAATGCTGACATGATAATAGTGGTTGGTAGCTCTAGGCTTTCTACAATTATTACTATCTTCTGAAGCAATAATATCAAATATTTAGAAAGGGATTTTTAACGTGCTGTTCCACCGACCCAACAATTTTTAAAAGCAAAAGTAAAGCTGTTATTTGTCTTTACAGTCCCCATGTCTTCATTGTTAAACTATTTACCTGATATGGATTTACGTGCAGGAGTCAGGTACAAATGAACACACCAATGGGAGCTGTCATTAGCTACCTATAAACAGTATGAAAGCTGTTGCAGCTGATACGAAGGTTGACAAAATCCTTAGCCAAACAAAGTGGCATTTGAGTTTTCCCCTGCTTCTGCTATTGACTATGTAACTTTTCTTAGCCAATGTTATAATACACATAGAAAGTCTCCTAGCACATACCCCACAGCGTGGATTCTCTCTGTCTGGCAAGGCAGGGTGGGCTTTGCTGTGTGGCAGATTTCTGGCTGCCATGGAGGGACAGAGGAAACCAGCAAAGTCTCACTCTCAAAAGGAAAGCAAGAATGCTTGACAAGCAGCCTTTCCACAGGTATTGTGTGTTTCCAGCTATGATATGTGGAATATTTTTCAGGGCAAACTTTAAAATGTTTGGATTATATCATATATTGATTCTGAATTAGGGGAAATAATTAATACATTGTAACATTTACATGCACATAGAGAGTTTGGATTCTGGGGAGGAAAAAGATGTCTCAACACTGAAAAAACCCCATCATGTGCTGTAAAACACAACATAAAATTAGGTCTAAGTTTTCCAAATACTTATGGATGTACTTAACTTTATTACCTAAAACAGTCCCAGGAAGTCAAAGGGTGCAAAGACTGAGAATCAAGGAGAAAGAATTTTACTATTATTAAAAATGATATAATTATCACTATTTTAACTTTAAGCTCTGAATTCCCTGTGTTTAGAGCTCATTTGTGTCTTTTAAGATGGTCTAATTTACCTTCAAATGTGAGCAGCAATCCATGTGAGATTTTTCTGAAACACTTTGAAGTCTCAGATTTGAAAGTGCCTCTCGTGACAGTTATCTGAGGTGAGAATCAGGTCAGCTGTATTGTTTAAACAGCTTTAGTCTGAAAAAGAACAGTTTGGTTAAAGAGAAAAAAAAAGAAAAAGACATTTTTATCATTTAAAATGTGAATATTTCTTAGAAAACATCCTAATTCAAGAAAAAAGTACCTCGTGTCTCTGGTGCTTGCCACATAACCTTAGAAAGGATATCATTAGATCATGCCTGGCAAAACACAGATTATTATTCTTATTACAAATTATTTGCTAGGTGCCAGCATTGTACCGCTTCACAGAATCAGGAAGAGATGGAGACATAAGTCCTGCCATGAGGATTTTACAGTCTAAATATGCAGATCAGATAAATCCATCCCAAAAAGCATGGGAAGATCCATGGGAGAGATCTACAGAAGCATGTTGCTGTGTTTTCATATGAGTAGATAATATTGTATTTGTTGAAATTAATTTGCATTAGTGAACAGAATAACTTAATTTTAAAAAGTTATTTTAATTAACATAAATAGCATGTGGGGCTGATTCCAGAACAAACAGGTACACAGAAGCTACGCAAAATTAACCCAGAGGCTGAGACAGGCTATAATGAGATGGAAAAGGACAAGTAGAAGATCAAGGACAGAAGTTCAGGCTTGATGTGAAAGACAGAAAAGCCAAGGAAGAGAATCAGAGAGGACAGTGATGCAGATCTTGTCCAAATAAAAGATCTGCAAACACTGAGATAAAACATTTTAAATAAGGTGCTAGCAGAACTTCCAGTATGTTTTGACTGTCTTCTGAGAATACCAACTTCTTTAGAAAGCATGACAGCAGAATAGGATGTAGTTGTAGATATGTTAGTAGGTGAAATGTGCTTTCAACAAAGTAGAAATGTATTTGCAGAATGCATCCAAAGAAACATGCCAGGTATTCCAACTTCCAATCACAATCTTAAATAATATTTAAAAAATGGGAAAAAAATTGTCTTGTTTTGGTTGTTTTTTCTTATGGACTTCTGTTACAATAGAGTTTAGCTGATCTATGATGTCTTCTGCCCCCAAATGCCTTGAAAAGTTGTGGCTTAATCTAGTTTAAATTCAATTCTCACTATCATACATGGGATGAAAGCTACTCTTCCAATTAAAAAATCTGTTCCACTGACTTATATTAATGAGCAATTAGCTATTACCAGATATCTCAGGCTTAAATAATTTATATAGTCTTTGAAAGGCTATGGATGAATGGTCAAACAAAGGCAATAAAATTAAGACAATGATCAATAACTCTCACTGCCGTAAACTATATGGTTTGATTCTATAACAAGTGTCATGTATTAAATTTCTGTGGTATAACGAAAGCATCTGGTTTAGAAAACAGAATATTCCCTGGCTAATAATAAAGCTGGGGCCACTTTAATTGTTTTTGAATGTCAGTATTGTGTTACCCAGTGCCTGCTGTGTTACATTCAATTCATTTTTAGGCACAACATCACAAAAACAATTTCACTGAAACCCACAGGGAAACTGGATGTTCAGGTTGAACTTTTGTCCTTAAACTATAATGTTTTCATCTTTAAAATTCACTCTCCAGAAAAAAATGGATAGCCTAAAGTGAAATAAATCTCTTGGTGGTCGCTTGGGGCCACATGGAGTAACACCACCACACGTGTTCCTAAGGGTGATCTTAAGAGCATTTTGCCAAATTTGAAGCCCAAAGCATCTCACCTTCAGTCTCTCAGTTCTTTTGTCAAGGCTATGATTTGTTAAAGGACTAATTTTAAGAAGCCGTCTCAATGGGATGAAGGCATAAACCTTAAATGTAATGGAGAATGACATTAATTCTAAAATTGTACAGTTCCATCCATACACGAGATTTGTAACCCCAGTTTTAAAGGCTGCTTTCTAGTTCTTGGACAATGTCAACTGCAGAACAGCCTTAAATTCTCAGATTAAGGAAATTATTTCAGTTATATTAGTATGAAACAGGCACATTTTCTGGGCTAAACTATATAAAAGGAGTATCTCTGTTCAGTCAGTTGCTCTGTCAATCAATGACCCCTCCCCACCCAAGGAAAGGAATCAAGAAAAGGAAAGGAGAACCATGGATTGAAAAAGAAACAGATTTAATAAAATAATAATAAAAAACTAATGTAAATACCAGTATTAATATTAAGTACACGAAGTTAAATTTTTCCTCCCAGCAGTGAATGCTAGATGACAAACACAGTGAGCACCACAGCTCCAGCAGAAGCGTAACAGTCACAACACAGTAGTAAGCCTTGGGAACAGCTTGGTATTGTCGGCAAACTTGCTGAGGGTGCATTCAATCCCAGAGCTCCTGTTGCTGACAAAGATTTTAAACAGCACCAGTCCCAATACCAACCCCTGAGGAACACCATTCATCACTCATCTCCACTTGAACATTGAGCCATTGACCGCAATGCTTGGAGTGTGACCATCCAGACAACTCCTTCTCCACTGTCTGGTCCATCAAATCCAAGCCTCTCCAATTTAGAGAAAAGGATGTCATGTAGGACAGTGTCAAATGCTTTGCACAAGTCCAGGTAGGTGATGTCAGTTGCTCTTCCCTTATCCAGCAATGTTGTGAACTTGTTGTAGAAGGCCACCAAATTTATCGGGTACTATTCACTTAGTGAAGACATGTTGGCTGCCACAATTCACCTCCTTCTTTTACATGTGCTTTAGCATAGTTTTCAGGAGGATCTTCTTCATCATCTTGCTGACCACAGACATGAGACTGACCAGACTGTAGTTCCCTCGGTCTTCTTTGTTTCCCTTTTTAAAAATGGGGGTTATGTTTCCCCTTTTCCAGTCAGTGGAAACTTCACTGGACTGCCATGACTTCTCAAATATGATGGATAGTGGCTCAACAACTTCATCTGACAGTTCCCTCAGGACCTGTGGATGCATCTCATCAGGTTCTATGGACTTGTGCACCTTCTGGTTTCTTAGATATCTGCAAGAAGCATGGCTTCAGGAGCATAGTGGGATTTTTTTTATGATTTTGAAGCCTGGGGAGAACTCACACAAAAAAATGCTGTCTTATGTTTCTGTTGTCATAGCTACTTTAACCAGTAAAAGTAAATCTTGGTCTGTCCAACTGATGTTTACAGATTGTGTTTTCTTTAGGATTGACTGTTGCCCTACATCATGACTGAGCCCAAAGAGTTGTGGTGAACAAAGTTAAATCCAGCCAGTCACAAGTATGGCTCAGTACTGGGGCCACTCCTGTTTAGTCTCTTTATCAATGACATGGATGAAGGAATTGAGTGCACCCTCAGTTAGGTATGAGTGTTAATTTGCCGGTGGGTAGACAGGCTTTACATAGGGATCTGGTCAGGATGGATCAATGGGCTTAGGCCAATTGCATGAGGTTCAACAAGGCCAAGTGCTAGGTCCTGCACTTGAGTCACAACAACTCTTCGCAATGCTACAGGCTTGGGGAGGGTGGTTGGAGAGCTGCCCAAAGGAGAAAGATCTGGGGGTGTTGATTGACAGCTACCTGAATATGAACCAGCAGTGTGCCCAGGTGGCCAAGAAGGCCAATGGCATCCTGACCTGAATCAGGAATAGTGTAGCCAGTAGGACTAGGGAAGTGATCCTTCCGCTGTACTTGGCACTGATGAGGCCACACCTCAAGTACACTGTTCAGTTTTGGGCCCCTCACTACAAGAAGGGCTTTGAGATGCTGGAGCATATCTGGAGAAGGACAACAAAGCTGGTGAGAGCACAAGTCTTATGAAGTGTGGCTGAGGGAGCTGGGGTTGTTTAGTCTGGAGAAAAGGACTCACTCTCTATGATTACCTGAAAAGATGTTGTAGTGAGGTGAGAGTCAGTCTCTTCTCCCTGGTAGCTAGTGATAGGACAAAAGGTAATGTCGTCAAGTTGCACCAGGGGAGGTTTAGGTTGGGTATTAGGAGGAATTTCTTTACTGAAATGGTTGTCAAGCCTTGGAAGAGGCTGCTCAGGGAGGTGGTTGAGTCACCCTGGAGGTGTTTAAAAGACAAGTAGATGTCATGTTCTGGGACATGGTCTAATGGCATACTTAGTAGGGCTGGATTGATGGTTGGACACAATGATCTTAAAGGTCTTTTCCAACTGAAGCCATTCTATCATTCTATGACCATTTACTCTGAAGGGTTTTTTTCCACATGGTGAACATCTGAACTCTGTCTTTACATAGTTTAACCTTCTTTAAACAAAGAGAAACAGAGAAATATTGTGGTGATGTATGGCACAATGTTATTAGTTGAAACTGTAATTGAACAAAAGTTCTTATAATTTCATTCCCTTCTACACATTAATTTACTTGGAGAGAATTATATCAATGCTTTGGAGCATGACTGGAGTGCTTAAAAGAAATGTAGATTGATTGAAGTACTATGCACCAGCTGTGTAGCTAAAATAATTGCAGAATTAAAGGTGGAATAGTCAAAAGTGCATACCATTTTTCACCTAACTCTTAACTATTACAGAGGTCTTACTGATTTTAATGGGCACAAACTTAGACCCAGGCTTTGGAAACTCCTATTTTACATACAATTGTTCCATTTATTTGGAAAAAAATGCAGTCATTTTACATTGCTACTATATAATATATATAG
>NW_010187394.1:39110-42850 GCF_000695765.1 Mesitornis unicolor | reverse complement strand
CACTGATTAATTAAGATTTCTATAGTGTCTGACAAGCAGATATTTTCTTCCTCCTACTCTGGGGATGAGAATAACTGTCACAAAAAGAAACAGCAGCAAAAGCATCGCAAAGATACTTGCTTCTGGTGAGAATATGGGAAAACGTCTGCAAATTCAAGGGTGCTTTTTCATTCCAGTTTTTATAATTTTAAAGGTAGAAAGTTGGTGTTTCTCCCTGGCAGTCCCCACCAGGAGAAGTGTAACTTCTTGAGAAGAGAGCACCTTGGGATCGGTCATAGCACGTTTTATTCAGTGAGAAGTAGCATTTATATGGGGCTAGCTGGAAGGTGTTTGGGCAAATGGATTGCACACAGATAGGCTGGTTTGGCATCTAGTGGCTGTCTTCCGTTTAAAAGTTTTTAGAATATTCTATACTGAATTAGAGCTGGCTCTGTCTTTTGTGGCCACTTGAGGTGTTTCAGAAGTGTCTGTTTAAAGTTGAGATCAATTCTGACAGACCTAAAGGTCAGTAAAAGTTGCACTTGGAGTACATTTTCACACTGTAAAGCACTATTTACATGAAATGAATGTTAAATGTTTTATTGCATTGCATATTGTGAAATTCATATATCTGGTACATATTTGGTGCTTATTTTTCTAAGTAAAGCTATTATTTTTAGCACTCATCACAGCAGACTGTAAAACACTGATATAGTTTTGTTTTTGGAGGAATTGTTATTTATGCCATGCTGATTTTAATATCAAAAGGGTGTTCAGACTGTTTCTAAAGGAGGAATTTAAAACTGCATGCGTTCTTGCTTTAGGATGAATCTGAATATGTTTTAGATCAGACTTGAAGGAGTATGTTCTGAGTATTTTAAACAATGAAAGACTAAATTATGTTTGTGGACTTGTTTGATGCTTATTGTGTTGAACTATGCTTGCATTTGAGAGATTTCAAATCACAGAAAACCCTCTCGTTTTTCAAAACCCACTAATAGCATACTTACAGCCTTTAGTTTAAATATAACCTCCTCTGGTTAATCTATCAAATATCTGAGTAACAGACATAAAACTAGGTGTAGCAGGAGCCAGCTTTGTTTTGTTATTCATTATCAGGTTATATCAAACAAGACATGCATGCTTTTAAACATTGTCCTTGCTTGAAAACTGCATGAATTATAATCACAGTAGAAAATGGTTGCTGATATGATTCTTTTGACCTTTCTGGAAGGTTAACGTAAGATCTTTATAGTTCAAATGATTAATCTTATTTTAAATGACTGATACCTCTCTCCACTCCTATCCATAGCCAGTATCATCTTGATAGACAAGTGTTTCCCTAGCAATTCAGATACATAATTATGTACTACACTTGTGGCACAGAGATTAATTTGAGAGTGGATATACGAAACTTTTCTTTTTAATGCATCATCACTGTGTTGAAATGTTATCTATTTTATGCTGATCTTCCTACTGTTTCACCAAGCTTTTATTCAAAAGAAGGAAATATTCAGATATATGGTATGTATAAGCATATTGAGTATGAAGGATTACTTCCTGCAGCTTATATTTCATTCTTTGTGAAAATACAATATATGTTAATCTCATCAGGAACTTTGAATGAAACAACAGCACAGAGGTCTTAACAAATTAAAATGAATGGAGAAGATTTTAAGCTAACAAACAGATAGTATCCTTTGCCAGTTTTATTTCTGTGAACAACATGTCCTTTTCTGGAAATCTCTGCTTCAGGGCTGGGTATCCCAGGAGCAGTCCTAGGCAGAAAATGCCTTGACAACGAATTATCCCTGAGATTTGGGGTGAAGTGAAGATGCTTGATAGATGAGTGTAAGTCTCCAGCTTAACCCACAGGGGACATATTCTTGTACAGAAGAGGGAGTTATGGTTATGCAGAGAGTCCTCATTGCTCCATTGCAAGAGAAAATGCATCTGAGTAGGGAAAACAGTGCCCTTAAATTTGCCTAGAAAATGGAAAGAGCTGACAAAATCTCTTCCCTTCCTTTCCAGTACATATGTTGTTTTCTTTCCCCAGTTACTGGTCAGCTGGGCTTTGGGCCAAAGTATTTTTTGTCTGTAAGATGCTGTTATTTACCAAGTTTTTAAAATTGTTGTGGCTCTCTGCATGAAGACGACAGTATTTTCAGTGTTTTGTGGTGTGATTGAACTTTTCTTTTTTTTTCTGGAGTGCATCCACTTGGAATGTGGAAGAGGAAAGAGAGCTGAATTATTTATTAAAGCAATAGTGCTTGGTTAAATTTTAATCATTATTATTGAAGGAGAGATCAATAAATCTGTGCTTTTGCCCAGGATTTTGTTCTTTCCCTTAAAGAATCTGTCCTTCATTCAAAAGCTATTGTGTCTTATGCGTTATGAGTTAAAATGGAGACATAATAAGAAATGACTTTTATTACAATCCACCTATGAAATAATGCTGAAAGAGATCAATAAAACAATGAATTAAAAGTAAAGATCCATAAGGATGATTGATGTCAGCTCACTTCTGTCATTTCTTCTGGTATATAACTTAGGCTAGGAGAAACGGTTTCGTGTGAAGGTGAATATTATCCTCAGCCTTTCCCCCTCTCTTTCCACTCCCCCCCTGTCCCTACTCTCATTTCTATATAGCTAAAATGAATGTCCAACTGTAAGCCACTTTCGAGCTTTACTGGTTGTAGAAAGGAGGGTTTAGGGCAAAAAGCCTGACTAATTAAACTTAGGGATTCTTGCTCCAGTATTCAGTTTCATCTTTGACTTTTAATACCACTGAAATAAAAACCTACTTAGCTGTTAAGTATAATAAAAATTTGAGTGTTGATGACAGGATGAGAGTATTTCTGTAGCCATAAATAAATAAATCAATGACTATTCATCCCCTTGTACTACAGTTTTCCTTTTCTATATAGGTAGCAATAGTTGCTGTGTTTTTCTACTAGTTGCTCTTTGTTCAGTTCATTTAGGGTTTCCAAACTGGCCTTCTCTGTTTATTATTTGTTTAGGCAACACACTTATCAATGAAGTTTCTTCTTTCCCCGTGGGAAGGCCTCAAGATACTACTATAATACATGGTATTAATAATAATTCTCATCTTTTGGGGATCTGAATGCTTCCAGGGCAACAAATTTACAGTTTTCAGGCTCTTGATGAAGTCCCTAGTCATCTTCCTTTGACTTTTTTTGTACAGGTCTTCTTTATTTCCCCTCCTCCATGTTCTTGTTGTAGAATTATAGGCAATTACCTGTTATTGCAGAAATATGAAATTCCCCACTAGCAAATTACAAGATTGGAAAAATTACAGGTAGGATATATAAAATGTTTTAGGGTGCTCATCTAGAATCTCAACACTCTTTTTAAGCGATGATTCTTTACATTTTCCTTCTCATTATGGGCGGAGTCCTATCATTGCTCTTGGGTGATGAGGTTTCCACCAAATTACTGAATGGCATGTTGCGATCCACGAAGAGGCAGCCAGAACGTAGAATCGCAGTAAGATGGATAGGCTTGTTGATGCATTACTGTCATAGCTTTTCAATAATTACCCATATGTTCGGAAAGGTTTAGAATGTGCCTGTCATTCTCATGCTAATTACAGGCTGTTGCAAGGCTCATTTTTCATTACTGGGATCATGCCATGTTTATGGGGTTTGATGAGTTGTTTGTTCTGGGTTGATGCACTGCAGTTTTGTTGAAAGTTTCCCATTTGAATTGCAAATGGTTAAGGGGATGTACTTTTTTTTTTT
>NW_010187394.1:28110-39079 GCF_000695765.1 Mesitornis unicolor | reverse complement strand
ATGCCGAGCTAAATAGGTAGAAGCATAATGCTTTATTTGAAAATATTGGTGTCGATGAAAGAAGTAGAATTCTGAGGCTTTTTACATATTACCATTGTAGTTGAAGTGAGAAAAAATCCTTTAATTCTTCCATTCCTCATCTATCACAGCTTCTCCTTCAAAGCTGTGAGATCCTCACTGCCATCAGAATCAACTTTACCATTAATTCTCCTAAATGTCTGAGGGAATTGGAAACTCTGATCGCACTAAAATTAGTTTCACTGGTTCTTCAGATTGAGATCCTCACTGCCATCAGAATCAACTTTACCATTAATTCTCCTAAATGTCTGAGGGAATTGGAAACTGATCACACTAAAATTAGTTTCACTGGATCTTCAGATATTAAAAATAATTTATATAATTACGGATATAATACTTTATAGCACCTTTCAAGTACTGTGCATATGTCTCACATCTTATGTAACATCTTACAATTAGGTTATCCAGTCATCTTCGGAGTTACTGATGCTCATGGTAACACCAAAAATTTTATTCTGAACACTGTATATACTTACATAGAATATAATATATGTATGCATGCACACACAACTATTCAAGGCTACCACTAAAAGAGAAAGATTTTGGTTAAAAAATTCATTGGTGAGTGGGTCAGATTTGACATTCTAGATTTACAGTTAGTTTCCTAATTTTCATACTCAGGAAATTCCATACAAGGAGAGAGCTGCCACATCTCCATGGTATACCCCAGTATGTCCCCACTTGAGCTGCCATGCTGCATCTCCTGCACTGGATTGGAGAAATATGAAGTCTAGACTTCTGTGTAAGATTTCCCTGGATTTGCTGCCCCTGCTCCATTTCTATGGTGTTAAAGAGTTCGTTTGTATTGACATGTTTAAAAAAAAAAGAAAATTAAATACAAGAAAAAAAGCAAAAGTTTGTCCAGATTT
This sequence comes from Mesitornis unicolor, assembly GCF_000695765.1. Classification (NCBI taxonomy): domain Eukaryota; kingdom Metazoa; phylum Chordata; class Aves; order Mesitornithiformes; family Mesitornithidae; genus Mesitornis; species Mesitornis unicolor. The sequence goes on along the minus strand of NW_010187394.1, from coordinate 38,132 downwards.
AGAATTGTCTTTGAAACAAAGCTTTTAAGCTGATACTAAAATGTAGTACTTTTTTTTCTTTTTTTTTTTTTCCTTTTTTTCTTTTTCAGTGTCTGGGCAGGACAGCACATGAAAATAACAAAATAACTTGGTAGGAGATGCTGTTCTGTTTAAGCTTCCAGCTGCGACTAAAAACATAAATGCAAGAAATACTACCAGTGTTTCATTTCTTACAAGATTGCCAGGTTGATGATTGCACATTCAAAGGACTTGATAATTCATATCAGCATCTTTCAAATGTTAATTCAAAACTTTAACTTCAGATGTAAGCCTTGCAGTTTACTCTTACCCTAAGTCCATTTTAGTCTATATGATCGGGGAAGTGGTGCAGAATCACATACTACAGGGGAGTGAGGAGATGTGTCTGTTCACTTCTTTATCTGGTAGAGGTTATATACAAGCGTTTGGTATTTTTATGTATCCTTTACATGGCTGAGGAACAGGAAGGTGTGTAAAGATCATGAGAAAACAAGAATTCTGAAATAAAAAAGAGAGGAAATGTCTATGAAGAGTTGTTACTCTTTTCTCTTTCATGTTACTTCACTGAGATTGGCAAGGAGAAAAGGAGTAGCACTAGAAATATGAAGTCTGAGCACAATGCAATGCAGTAACTGAAGAGCTGTTAAATATTAACTCTTTTCCAAAGACCTGAAGTTGCTAAGACAATTATTATTTTTTATTTTTTTTATTTTTTTTTTCCCCTGTAAATTATCTATTAATGAAAACAAGATTACTTTTGATTCTGTTTGTTTGCTTAATTCCTTCAGGGACACATTCCACACCTCTTTCTTTCAAGGCTGGTCAGTAAACTTGCTTAGTACTGTGACAGATTTTTAGACTGCCTGACATTTTCTTCTCAAAGATCAATGATTATTAACCACTGAATATTATTTTTTTAAAAATAGACTGTTAGCAGGAACATGATTAGTTAAGAATGGATTATAAATTTTCAAACATTTATCTCTTTCTTTTTTCCTTCTTTTAAGCACTTTAGCACAAGTATTTGAAAACTAGGAGGATAAAAGGAAATTGGTTGCACCAAAGAAATTTTGAGCAAAATTAACTAAATATAAAACCAGATTAAAATTCATCCAGATGTCATGTCTAGGCTCTTGGGGTCCTGTCTTGTCTGGATTTAAAGAAAACCAAACCAAACAAAACAGAAGATGGAGCAAAGAAACTATAGGGCCTAATTTATCATTAACCATCCAGAGGTCTTATTTGAATAAAGAAGGGATAAAGCTCAGGTAGAGACATTGTGCCATCTGACTGTGTCTAGTCAGGCAATGAAAGCAGCAAATCTCAAGAGTTAGAAATATATCAATAGATGTCTTGAGAGAAATTAAATTTAAAATGAAGAGGAAAAGAAGAATTGGAAATTGAAACTGGAAACTAGGAACAAAGTGTGGAGCAAAAGCTAGAGGACAAGCCAGATTTGAGACAGGACTTGCAAAGCAAAATACAGGAAACACTGCCTAGAAAAAGATATTTAGCATTGCTAAGAAAACAACATGAAGAGCAAAAATCTTATGGAACACCACAATGAAAGTTTTCTGTACAATTTATCTCCTGACATATGCTCTTTGAAAAAGATTTCATTTTATCTAGTCACCTACATTTTTATTTGAAAATCTCCATGGAAGTTTTGGGCTGTATAAACAATATAAAACCAGGAAAATAGTAATAACAGTAACTGGACAGTTTCATAAAGCAGGTAGATGAGCTCTGTTAGACACAACTTTTGGAGCAGCACAGCGTTGTAGCACATAGGGCTGTCAGAATAACAGATATCTAAGGAGGGATCCAGTTGTCCAAACAAAGTTACCTGCTATTATTTGTGATGCTCTGGTCTATCCCATTTCACCCATAACGGCCAAACCTTCAGGATAGAGTTAACTTTTAGGCCCTAAGTTGTATACCTCAGCCTATGGAATGGATGTTCCACATACCAAAGTGTGCCTCAATAATATGCAATTGATGTACATAGGTAATAAAATTGAGTTTATAATGTTCTTGTGGAGTTAGAGCAAGGATTCCATTGCTCTTTATGCTCATGGGATAATCCAGGGAAGTGGATTGGCACATTGAATCTCATGATACTTTGTACTCTCTTTTTCTTTCAGAGATTTTTAAGTTACTGTGATGAACCTTGTAAATAAATAAATATTTTCTTCCCTTTCTGTAAGCTGTGTTTACATTTAAGTTGGGGGGGATGGGGAATAAGACAATCTTTGAAAGCATGTCACAGTCTAACAGGGAGCAAAGCTGCTTTAAAAAAAAAAATCCATTTTGTGATTTGTTTCAATTCTGCTAGTTCAAAATTATGAACTTAGTAATCACAACCCAGTAGGGAAACATCTTGTGCATTCTTCAGGTTACTAATTACTCAAGTGGTTTAATCACTGGTTGGCAGTTTCAGTGTCTGAAAGTACTAAAGATGTCTTATTATTGGGGATGAAGTTTTGAAAACTTTAAATACAATTGCTACTTTTTTTCCAGCTCCTCCAACATGTGATATGTGATGGGCTTGGTCATTTCTGTGCACTGTAGAAAGTGGTGATGTGTTTCATTTTCATGTTCTACTGGATACAAATATCTCTCATTTCCAGCTTAAATTTACTCTAAATGAGTTTTTATGCCAAACTACTCCTTAAGCTTTGATACTATGTCTATCATTTGCCATCTTTTTCCTTACAGAGAAATACTGATACACAGTTTGGCATCATCTGCAATTTTTAGTGTAACTAAAACTTGCATTCTGTACCCAGATCACCAGAAAAAACTGAGCTTTCAAGAGTTTGTCTAGTGATCTCTGTTTTACCAAGGTTATCATTTCGCCACCGTTTTTATAGTTTTCCTTGCATGATTAAGAGTTCCATTTTGTCCTGTTTTAATAAATACCTTTTTCCTTTGGCAAGATATTATACAAAATATATTTCAAAAATACAATATTTATCCATGATAATGATTAAGTTTGTATAATCTGCTTTTGGCGAGGCTATTTCTCACTCATTAGTTTGTCTGTAATCATTATCTCTTCAGAAAGTATTTTGCTATCTTGCATGCTACTGAGGTCAAATTCATAGGTTTGTGATGTGCCTTTCTTTCTTAAGGCACAGAGATAAGAGCTGTACACCTTGTTGCTAAGTAGCTTTTTAATCTGCTTATTAAAAAAAAAAATAAGTTTAGTCATGACATGGGACTTAGTACAGATTGAAATAAGTGTGAGTTTGAAATAGAGAAACTGCAGTGCGAATATTCCATGTTGTGGCCATTTTACTCCAGCACAGTTTTTTCTAATGGAGATTAATCCCCTTTACTATTTTCCATCCTTTCTTCCTTCCATCCTCTCTTCAGCTGGTACTTGCACTGGTTTGATAAAAATTTCTAGAAACACATGCAAGCTCCAGTGATTCCAGTGCATCTCCTACTGGTTCCAGTTCAGGCTGTTCTTTCCTTGACTTTCTTAGAAGAGCTGCTGCCCGGGAAAGCACAGCTTCTATGCTGCTTTTTGCAGAAGGCATAAGAGAAGGTACAGCTCAATGCAAGCCAGAAAAATGATCCAATCCATTTCTCCATCCTCTGAATTCTGGTCTATTCAGTGACTAGGTCATAGTCATCCTTGCTGATCAACAATAAGCTGCTCGGGATAGGGTGCAGGGATCCACATGCTTGGGGCACACACACAGAAAATCAGGGCAGAAGTTCTCTCCAGCATTAGCAGCAGACCTGTCGCGCTAAAGGTATTCCCTACGCACCAGATTTAGCCACTTTTGCCTCTCCTCATCACCATCAGTTTCTACACTCAATAATTTTATTGTGGCGAAAAGGGAATGTACCATATATATGTGGAGGTGAGAGTTTATTGTTAGTTTAATTTGTCAGTTTAATTCAAATCCACTATAGAGTTGATGATAGTCCAACCACAATAAAGCTACCATTCGTAGTCCCAAAAAATATAGAAAAGCCTCAATAATACAGGTAAAATAGTTATAAAGTAAAACCTTCCTAGTACCCACCCCTTTTCTCTCATGTTATTTACCCAAGGTCCCAGAGGTGGGATGGGATTCGAGCAAGTTGCCCACGACCCAAGATACTTGTTGAGAGGATTTTGATGTTTGTAGAAGGTTGTCCCTTCATCCTCCATCTTGAGGGCCGCTTGAATTTATTTTTATAATTTTCTGAACAAATTCTGCATGTGTGAGCTTTCTCTTCATTTAATCAGTTAGTTTTTTGTTCTCTTTGTTATATCTAAGCCAGTTCAGTAAGACTGTGGTCCTGTAGGGGCTACTAATTGACTATTGTGATTTGTATTAACGTTCTGAGAACTTTGGTAACATCTTGAGATTTGGGTCTTGAAAACTACAGTTTATTCTAGCGTCACAGATAATTTAATCTACACAGAATAACTACTTGTAATCACTGTGAATTAAAGCCAAACATGTCCAAATCTGACAGCTAAACAATTGCTGTTGCAGTTAAAACAATTAAAAAACAGTCAAGACTAAGACAAGCACAGAAAGTCCTGAGAACCTTCACGGTCACATCAGTACAAACTGTGTGGTCTTTAGCTAGCAATTAAAATAAAAATCTAATTTAATAGACTACTCAGTGGATCACCCCAGCAAACTAAAATTGCAGAATGTTCTGGTGGGATTGTAAACCAGCCACCTGTACCTCTTTCCTTCACATTCATGGCTGTGACAACAAATTTATTCTGTCATCAAACGTCCTGTTGAAAGATACATTGGGTGCCAAGGAACAGCAGTATTTTGCAAATACAGGGGAACCACAGAATCACAGAATCACAGAACACAGAGTCACAGAATGTTAGGGATTGGAAGGGACCTCAAAAGATCATCCAGTCCAATCCCCCTGCCAGAGCAGGAACTCCTAGATGAGGTTACATAGGAAGGCGTCCAGGCGGGTTTTGAATGTCTCCAGAGAAGGAGACTCCACAACCTCTCTGGGCAGCCTGGTCCAGTGCTGTCACCCTCACTGAGAAGAAGTTTCTTCTCAAATTTAAGTGGAACCTCCTGTGTTCCAGTTTGTGTCCGTTACCCCTTGTCTTATCATTGTTTGTCACCAAGAAGAGCCTGGCTCCATCCTTGTGACACTCACCCTTTAAATATTTATAAACATGAATGAGGTCTCCCCTCAGTCTCCTCTTCTGCAAACTAAAGGGACCCAGCTCCCTCGGCCTTTCCGCATAAGGGAGATGCTCCACTCTCTTAATCATCTTTGTAGCCCTACTCTGGACTCTCTCCAGCAGTTCCTTGTCCTTCTTGAACTGAGGGGCCCAGAACTGGACGCAATATTCCAGATGTGAAGAATCAAGACCAACTATGCCTCACTACAGAGCAAGTCCAGATTTGCAATGAAAACAGGCTATCCATGAAAAGAGAGGATGGATGCCTCTTAAAGGGATATGACTCCAGAATGGGCTTAACTTCACAATCTGTGATACAGAATGTATTTATTTTTAATATTTTACACCTGAAGCCTCTCCAAATAGTATGGCATGACATTAATGCAAAAAGTTTATTTTTTCAAAACAACTTGTACATTGCATTAATCACAGAATCACAGAATATTAGGAGTTGGAAGGGACCTTGAAAGCTCATCCAGTCCAACCCCCCTCCTAGAGCAGGATGACCTAGACTAGGTTACACAGGAATTAAGGTCGTCCTGATTCTCTAAATCTTATCATTTCCATAATGTGTCAAGAATTAATGTTAAATTCAGAAAGCAAATCATGCTTCTAGAGTATCCAATAATCTTTTTTTTCCCCGAGTTAATATATTGCTTAGGTAGATCACAAATAATATTACATAAAAAATAAGAAATATGAACAAATACACTACTTACATAATAAAGTTTAAATGTTTGGTAACTGTGTAAAGCACAGATTTTTCAACTGTCTTTCTGTAGTTATGTTTCATATTAACTAAGGAGACAGATGCATGTTTAATTATATTCTGTAATGCAGCCTGGCTGGATATATTAGATAAGGTTCCATGTAAACATAAGGAAAACCTTTTTCACTGTAAGGGTGTCAGAGCACTGGGACAGGCTGCCCAGAGAGGTTGTGGAGTCTCCTTCTCTGGAGACATTCAAAACCCGCCTGGACGCCTTCCTGTGTGACCTGGTCTAGGTGATCCTGCTCTGGCAGGGAGGTTGGACTGGATGATCTTTTGAGGTCCCTTCCAATTCCTAATATTCTGTGATTCTGTGATTCTATGATTATATATTTACTATTATCAGTTCAAGTAAGAAGCTAATTAGTTGCTAATTAAGCAATTGTGAGACTGAGGTACACTACTGTCTTCACAATTTCCTGACGTGGTTTCTCCACAGACAGTTCAGTTCAGGTCACAAAGTTTTTTGCTGCTTTAATAGTCCAAGTTTGTTAAGTCAGGAAAAATACCCATGGGGAATGGCAAGGGCAAGCTCCAATCTCAGAGATTCATAAGTGCAAGGAAATGTTCATTTCATATTTTAGTTCTAGCCCTGACAGCCCAGATAAATTGTTATTAACTCAGAGATCTGATATTAGACCAGTGATGATGTGCAATGAAGCAACTGAACAAAAAAGAACACTAGAAGTAATATTGTGATCAGAGCATTAGATTCATTGAAGAATATTAAGGTTTTATTAATTCAGAGGCTTTACCAAACAGATTCAGTTCTCTGTGCATCAGCCCTTTGACCGCCTGCTCTTTTCCATGAGAAATGCTGAGTGCAGTAGGTCTGGTGCAGAGGATGGAAACTGCTGTCAGAAAACTGTCATTTCTTTGTGCACAGATCTACATCTTCTTTATATTTTGCTTACAGAAAAATGGTGCAGTGCCAGAAAAATAGACTATCAGTTGGGTCCAAGCCAATGGAATTAAACAGACACAGGGACTCCAGTAGCAATTTTTTTTTAAAAAAGCTACCCCTTTGATTTCTAGCAGATAGAAAATTATAGCCAATATTTTTAATGAACTTGACTAGCTTAAATTAATATCCTTAAGAAGAATCTTCTCTTCCTGTAATACTGAGTTCAAACAGATGCTTTGAAAGAGTGGCAGGTGCTCAGCAGCTCTCCAGATATGTATGTTTATTCTTGACTGATGTCAACATTGCTGGAAGTGGAACCTGATTCAGGTTTTGGAAAAGAAGATGATGTAAACTATGTGAAGAATAATTTTGAGATGAGAAACATACGTTATATTGTTTGCTGAAGTGGGCTATCTCTTTTTGTAAGGTTACAGCAAGCTGCAAACTACTTGTACAGTGGTCTGAATTTCCCAAAGTGTCTTATTTTGTGTTGCATCATTGGAAGGGAAGAAAATTACTAAACTAGATCTGGTTTAGGATGCTATGACTTTCAAAAAGGGCTGAAATACTGCTTTCTGAAAAAAAATTGCTTTCCGAAGGACTTAAGACAGGCAAGTAAATGAGCAATCATTTCTAATGACAAAGATAAGTACATTTAACCTCCTGGAAAAGATCAAAACTGCAGCTGTGGGAAAAGCAGATTGTTAAGACTGTCACAGCACTGACCACTCTGTGCACTTCAATGACTGGTGATGCACTCAAAACTGCTCAGCCCCTGTGGTTTGTATTAAATCAGGATCAAAGTGCTGTATTGATATATTAGCAACATGTAGTTAATTGGCAATCAGTGAACTGTACATTTGGGATCAAGATCAGAAATACAACAGATAAATCACATTACCAGATGCTTGCATGATGTTAATAAGCACCTAAAAATTTTAAAATGTCACTCTGTTAACTAATCCCCATAAACTAATCACACACATGCAGTTCCGTGCGTCCTGCCCCATCAAAAGCACATATTAGAAGCATATCTTCTACTTGCTTGCCCCTTCTGTAGGTGTCATGGGTGCTCCAGCTTCATGTGCACCTGTGCTGCTCCAACAAGCTGCTAATCTGCCTGCTGATAAGAAAGCCCACCTCATGCACTGACAGCCTCAAGTGTGAGTCCCTAACCTGTTGTCCCCCCACTGTTAGCCCATCAGCAGGCTGCAGGCTCTTCACGGCTGGGAGGATGCTCCATCAGGCCTTGGGTGGAGGTCATAAGATCAATGGGATACTTCTGGAAGTGTCAATCTCGCTTGACTGCCACTCTGTTCACACCCCAGTGTATCTTCTCACAGTCACAAATTTTCACACTTTTACACCTCAAGCAGACTCATTCCTTGCTTGGGAAGACCTTTGGTAATCTGGTTTAATATGACTGGAGATTCATTTATGCAAACTTTGTCATTTTAATTTCTGCTCAGTCTTATCAGGTTTGGAGAAAACATCTTGTCAGGCAGTTTCAGATATTACATTCATATATGCTGTGTATACCCACAGGCTTCTTTTATCAACTGTTGTTATCAAAGACATGTTTGACAGGAGACAATTGTTCAGACTCCTCCACAGACAGCAACAAGACTATTGTTGGACTGGACATTTTCTCATATAGTTTTTTTCCATTCAGAAATCAAAGGCAGAGTATCTTCCCCATGGAAGAAGAGAAATATAGACAGATCCACTACCAAAACATACATAGGTATAGAGGTCACATGGGATTTTGCGTGTTTCCAGTACCAAGTCCGTCTCTGGATCAGGCAGTATAGAAACTCCACCTTGGGGGTCTGCTGCTCAATATGGTCCATTCTGAGACCTCTTTGTCTCTCTCTTTCTTGTTGTCTAAAGGGTTGTTTCCTTGCAAATGTGAATAAAGTCTCAAAATTCAAACCTCAGTACATTTTATGAATCAGAAGCCTTGGTGTTGGGTCAGCCCAATAAAGTGGTCACTACTTATCTAAGTGACCTTCTCTAAGTAAATCAGCATTTCTGAGCTTTATGCTTAGCTGACAATAGTGTGTTGAAGACATTTGGATTTTTCAGCCTCATTTGACAATCATGAAGTAGCATCTTCTTCATAGGTACATCAGTCTCTAGACTAAAGCCTTTTGAACTCATTATTTTGATAGTTTTCCATCTGTTCAATAGCAAATTTCTTCACTGTCCTACTGAAGTATTCATGTCTGCATATCAGGTTATTTTTAAATAATCTATAAACTATTAAATGCTGTCTTTTCTCACCCCTCCACTTTTTTTCCAAAAAGCACAGTGTACCATAACTTCAAAATGAAAATATAGCTATTTTCTCTGCCTTACACACAGAACTTAGAGCTTTGCATCTTAAAGGCTAAACCCTGATTCACATTACCTGTTTCAAACATAAACTTTTCTTTAGTTTTAAAACTGGTCATCACCTCAGTAAAATTCCAGCCATCTTTCATTTCTCTGAGAAAAAAAATCCTGGTCCAAAGTCTCTGAACTAATAGAAGAACTTAAGTATTTTATCAGATAATGTGAACTAAAATATTTTTGTACTCATATAACGGATTTATGAGCTTTAAAAGCTAGAAATACACATTAAAGTGTTCTAGTTTGGAGTTCCACAGTAAAAGAAACTGTGGCACTTCATGCTGTACTTCTTCCATGTAGTTTAACAACTTGAACAGATCAGGCTCCAGAAACACTGTATCTAAGACTTCATTTTTTAAACTTTTCCCTACTGAATAGCTGTAGATTTTAGCTGACCCATGAGTATGATGGTTTTAGTCTAGTATGTTGAGTACCCTGAGTATACTGGGGAACATGAGCTCTGTTATGTTGGATTTCACATCTCTAATACATAGTTTGGGGAGTTTGAGTGACGGATTAATACTCCAGAGTTTCTGCTCTAAAAAGAGAAAACTTGAAGAAAAAGAATTTGCTTTTACTGTCTGCTTTGCCAGATTTAGCATTTTGCTTTTTGGAACTTCAAATCTTCATCTGAAAATCAGGAATAACAGGTTTCTGTCTCTTATCAGAGGAGTTTGATGTAACTCTATGAAAAAATATGTAGCAGGGCAACAAATGCCCTAAAAACACCCAACATCACAATCTGGCACTTTTCTGTGTTCAGAAAATCG